>NC_135232.1:795861274-796161274 GCF_051348905.1 Ranitomeya variabilis | reverse complement strand
TCCCTAGACAAGGAAGGCCACCAAAAAGACCTGGCCACCAAGTCTCTTGTACCAAATATTCCAGGATGACCAGCCAACACAGAAGAATGGACCTCGGAGATGACTCTACTGGTCCAATCATCCGGAACAAACAGTCTTTCTGGTGGACATCGATCCGGTTTATCCACCTGAAACTCCTGTAATGCGCGTCGCAAGTCTGGGGATACGGCGGACAATATTACCCCATCCCTAAGGATACCAGCAGGCCCAGTGTCTCCAGGAGAGTCAGGCACAAAACTCCTGGAAAGAGCATCTGCCTTCACATTCTTTGAACCTGGCAGGTATGAAACCACGAAATTGAAACGAGAAAAAAATAACGACCAACGAGCCTGTCTAGGATTCAAACGCCTGGCGGACTCAAGGTAAATGAGATTCTTGTGATCAGTCAAGACCACCACGCGATGTTTAGCACCCTCAAGCCAATGACGCCACTCCTCAAATGCCCACTTCATGGCCAAAAGCTCCCGATTACCCACATCATAATTGCGCTCGGCGGGCGAGAATTTTCTAGAGAAGAAAGCACATGGCTTCATCACCGAGCCATTAGAACTTCTCTGTGACAAAACCGCCCCCGCTCCAATCTCGGAAGCATCAACCTCCACCTGAAAAGGAAGTGAAACATCTGGTTGACACAACACAGGAGCAGAAGAAAACCGGCGCTTAAGTTCCCGAAAGGCCTCCACGGCCGCAGGAGACCAATCAGCAACATCAGCACCCTTTTTAGTCAAATCAGTCAAAGGTTTAACAATACTGGAAAAATTAGCAATGAACCGACGATAAAAATTAGCAAACCCCAAGAACTTCTGAAGGCTCTTAACAGATGTAGGTTGTGTCCAGTCACAAATAGCCTGAACCTTAACGGGATCCATCTCAATAGTAGAAGGAGAAAAAATGTACCCCAAAAAAGAAATCTTCTGGACTCCGAAGAGACACTTTGAGCCCTTCACAAACAGAGAATTGGCCCGCAAAACCTGAAACACCTTCCTGACCTGTAGAACATGAGACTCCCAGTCATCAGAAAACACCAAAATATCATCCAAATACACAATCATAAACTTATCCAGATATTCACGGAAAATATTGTGCATAAAGGACTGAAAGACTGACGGAGCATTGGAGAGTCCAAAAGGCATTACCAAATACTCAAAATGGCCCTCAGGCGTATTAAATGCGGTTTTCCACTCATCACCCTGTTTTATCCGCACCAGATTATACGCACCACGAAGATCTATTTTAGTGAACCACCTAGCCCCCTTAATGCGAGCAAACAAATCAGTAAATAATGGCAATGGATACTGGTATTTGACTGTAATCTTATTCAGAAGGCGATAATCTATACAAGGCCTCAGGGAACCATCTTTTTTTGCCACGAAAAAAAAACCTGCTCCCAGAGGGGACGAAGATGGACGAATATGTCCCTTTTCCAAGGACTCCTTAATATAATTCCGCATAGCAGTATGCTCTGGCAGTGACAGATTAAATAAACGACCCTTAGGGAACTTACTGCCAGGAATCAATTCTATAGCACAGTCACACTCTCTATGAGGAGGGAGCGAATTGAGCTTAGGCTCCTCAAAAACATCTCTATAATCCGACAAGAACGCAGGGATCTCCAAAGGAGTAGATGAAGCGATAGAAATCGGAGGTGCATCATCATGAACCCCCTGACATCCCCAGCTTAGCACAGACATTGTTTTCCAGTCCAGGACAGGATTATGAGTTTGTAACCATGGCAGACCAAGCACTAGTACATCATGTAAATTATACAGTACAAGGAAGCGAATCACCTCCTGATGAACGGGAGTCATGCGCATGGTCACTTGTGTCCAATACTGCGGTTTATTCATAGCCAATGGTGTAGAATCAATTCCCTTCAGAGGAATAGGAACTTCCAGAGGCTCTAGACTAAAACCGCAGCGTTTAGCAAATGACCAATCCATAAGACTCAGGGCAGCGCCTGAATCCACATAGGCATCGACGGAAATGGAAGACAGTGAAAAAATCAGAGTCACAGACAAAATGAACTTAGACTGCAGAGTATCAATGGCAAAAGATTTATCAACCCTTTTTGTGCGTTTAGAGCATGCTGATATAACATGAGCTGAATCACCACAATAAAAACACAAACCATTTTTCCGCCTATAATTTTGCCGTTCACTTCTGGACTGAATTCTATCACATTGCATAGTCTCAGGTGCCTGTTCAGAAGACACCGCCATCTGGTGCACGGGTTTGCGCTCCCGTAAACGCCGATCAATCTGAATGGCCATAGCCATAGACTCAGTCAGACCTGTAGGCGCAGGGAACCCCACCATAATATCCTTAATGGCCTCAGAAAGACCATTTCTGAAGTTTGCAGCCAGGGCGCACTCATTCCACTGAGTAAGCACCGACCATTTCCGAAATTTCTGACAATATATTTCCGCTTCATCATGCCCCTGAGAGAGGGCTAATAAAGCCTTTTCAGCCTGAATCTCTAGGTTAGGTTCCTCATAGAGCAATCCCAATGCCAGAAAAAACGCATCCACACTGAGCAATGCAGGATCCCCTGGTGCCAATGCAAATGCCCAATTCTGAGGGTCGCCCCGTAGGAACGATATAACAATCTTAACCTGTTGAGCAGGGTCTCCAGAGGAGCGAGATTTCAAAGAGAGAAACAATTTACAATTGTTCCTGAAATTCAGGAAGGTAGATCTATCTCCAGAAAAAAACTCTGGAATAGGAATTCTAGGTTCAGACATGGGAGTGTGAACAACGAAATCCTGTATGTTTTGAACCTTTGCTGCGAGATTACTCAGGCTGGAGGCCAAACTCTGGACATCCATGATAAACAGCTAAGATCAGAGCCATTCAAGGGTTAAGAGGAGGTAAGAAGCAGCTAGACAGCAATTAAGGGCTAGGCAGCAAAACTCTGAAGGGAAAAATTTTTTTTTTTTCCCTTGAACACTTCTTTTTCTCCTGCTTCAGCCCAAACAATTAACACTTTGTGGGCCGGCTATACTGTCATGAATCCCCAATGGCTAGGGATAGCACAGGACAAGCAAAGTATAACAAATATCGGACGAGCTCTAGGGTGATGGAAACTGGGCTGACCGCTGCCCTACGCCTGACAAACGCAACTAGAGATAGCCAGGGAGCGTGCCTACGTTGGTTCTAGACGCCACGCACCAGCCTAAGAGCTAACTAGTTCTGCAGAGAAAACAAAGACCTCACTTGCCTCCAGAGGAATTAACCCCAAAAGGTATAGTTGCCCCCCACATGTATTGATGGTGAAATGAGAGGAAGGCACACACATAGAGATGATGTATATAGCTTTAGCAAATTGAGGCCCGCTGAAAACTAGAAAGCAGAGTGATACAAAAGGGGACTGAGCGGTCAGCAAAAAACCCTAATCGAAAAAACCATCCTGAGATTACAAGAACCCATGTGCCAACTCATGGCACATGGGGAGAACCTCAGCCCACTAGAGCAACCAGCTAGCATAGAGACATTCTAAGCAAGCTGGACCAAAAACCAAACAAATGAAAATCAGCACTTAGCTTATCCTGAAATATCTGGGAGCAGGTAGGCAGGAACCAAACAGAGCACATCTGAACACATTGATAGCCGGCAAGGGAAATGACAGAAAGGCCAGGTAAAATAGGAAACACCCAGCTACTGATGGACAGGTGGAAACCAAAGGCCGCAACCCACCAAAGTCACCCAGTACCAGCAGTAACCACCAGAGGGAGCCCACAAACAGAATCCACAACAGTTGCCACACACTGTTGTTGGTATGTTGGCCCATTCCTCCATGCAGATCTCCTCTAGAGCAGTGATGTTTTTGACTTTTCGCTTGGCAACACGGACTTTCAACTCCCTCCAAAGGTTTTCTATAGGGTTGAGATCTGGAGACTGGCTAGGCCACTCCAGGACCTTGAAATGCTTCTTACGAAGCCACTCCTTCGTTGCCCTGGCGGTGTGCTTTGGATCATTGTCATGTTGAAAGACCCAGCCACGTTTCATCTTCAATGCCCTTGCTGATGGAAGGAGGTTTGCACTCAAAATCTCACGATACATGGCTCCATTCATTCTTTCATGTACCCGGATCAGTCGTTCTGGCCCCTTTGCAGAGAAACAGCCCCAAAGCATGATGTTTCCACCACCATGCTTTACAGTAGGTATGGTGTTTGATGGATGCAACTCAGTATTCTTTTTCCTCCAAACACGACAAGTTGTGTTTCTACCAAATAGTTCCAGTTTGGTTTCATCAGACCATAGGACATTCTCCCAAAACTCCTCTGGATCATCCAAATGCTCTCTAGCAAACTTCAGACGGGCCCGGACATGTACTGGCTTAAGCAGTGGGACACGTCTGGCACTGCAGGATCTGAGTCCATGGTGGCGTAGTGTGTTACTTATGGTAGGCCTTGTTACATTGGTTCCAGCTCTCTGCCGTTCATTCACTAGGTCCCCCCGCGTGGTTCTGGGATTTTTGCTCACAGTTCTTGTGATCATTCTGACCCCACGGGGTGGGATTTTGCGTGGAGCCCCAGATCGAGGGAGATTATCAGTGGTCTTGAATGTCTTCCATTTTCTAATTATTGCTCCCACTGTTGATTTCTTCACTCCAAGCTGGTTGGCTATTGCAGATTCAGTCTTCCCAGCCTGGTGCAGGGCTACAATTTTGTTTCTGGTGTCCTTTGACAGCTCTTTGGTCTTCACCATAGTGGAGTTTGGAGTCAGACTGTTTGAGGGTGTGCACAGGTGTCTTTTTATACTGATAACAAGTTTAAACAGGTGCCATTACTACAGGTAATGAGTGGAAGAAAGAGGAGACTCTTAAAGAAGAAGTTACAGGTCTGTGAGAGCCAGAAATCTTGATTGTTTGTTTCTGACCAAATACTTATTTTCCACCAGAATATGCAAATAAAATGATAAAAAAACAGACAATGTGATTTTCTGTATTTTTTTTTCTCAGTTTGTCTCCCATAGTTGAGGTCTACCTATGATGTAAATTACAGACGCCTCTCATCTTTTTAAGTGGTGGAACTTGCACTATTGCTGACTGACTAAATACTTTTTTGCCCCACTGTATGCCAAAACATGGTATCCATCCACAGACAGCTGTTTCGGGGTATTTGCCCCTCATCAGCGTGGAGTAGGATAGGGTCTATCACAGTCATCGAAATTAACCAATAGGAAAAATTTCCTATTGTTGCCGGGTGCCGGCCGGCAGATCTTGGCAGGTGCACCATTTTCTTCCCGGAAGAAGATGCTGGCTGCCCCGGGGACTTCACATGGGGTTGCAGGGACATCGGAGGTACGGGGGGACCCCATTTCTCTCTCACATCAGAGGAGAAAGAAATTAAATGGGAAATCTGACTTTTTTTTGCGGTCGCCATTATTCTGATTGCAACACTGGGGTCGGTAAAAACCGACCAGAATCATGTTCTCTGGGGTCTCAGCTACCCCCGGTGCGCTATACACTTATTTCTCAGCACTGTTAAAAAGTGGCATAAGTACCCTTAATTGCCACCATTAAAAGGCATTCGTTAAGTGGTAAAGGGAGCTTTGTAAGCCTTCTTAGCTGGGAGCTCTGATACCTCATGCAACACCTCCGACTTTTTTTTTTATTCTAGCCACACTCTGATGACACAAACATCTGTTTCACTCACTATTGGTACAAAAATGTAAGGAAAATAACACAGGTTGCTGACTGATCAATTGAGTCACAGTATAACCTTTTTATAATGGCACAGAAGCAGTCAGCCATGGGCCATGCATGAGGGATCAGGGTCTGGCCCAGCATTTACAGCTTGGAATTGAAGTTTCAATGAGGACCTGGTGTTAAGAGAGCGGTGTAAGCCTTCTTAGCTGGGATCCCTGATACCTCATGCAATACCTCCAATTTTTTTTCCAGCCACACTCAGATGGCACAAACATCAGTTTCATATAGTAATATTGGTAGGAAAATGTAAGGAAAGTAACACAGGTAGTTGACTGATAGTAAGTGCAGACCTGCCAGTCTGGGAGCCCCACGTACACGGAGTCTCAACTTGGAGTCTCCACATTTCAAAAACAAATGTCATACACCACTAAAGTGGCATCAATTTCCACAGAGTAGAAACAGTATAATAGGCCTCTGACACACCTTTTACAACAGGCAACACCCCAAATGGAGACCCAACTTGGAGTCTCCACATTTCAAAAAATTATTGTCACACACCACTAAAGTAGCATCAATATCCACAGAGCAGAATTATTAGACCCCTGACACATTTTCCACTACAGGCAACCCATCAGATGGAGAGAGACCCAACTTGGAATCTCCACATTTATGAAATAATGTGTGTAACATCAGTATTAGAGATGAGCGAATATTTCATTGTTCGGTTGCGATTACGATCGCCACATTTGCAATATTCGCCAAATAAATTCTCGAATATTCGCCGAACTTAGCCGAACACCATTCATTTCAATGGGAGGCAAAAACAAATGCATGCACAACACCTTATAATGGCGCCAAATGCTGCTATACCAAATGTTGGACAGACACCAGAAAAGTGGCCTCAATTCTCCCACAGTACAAATTGCAGCATGTAACTGAAGCAATCACCCAGGCATGAGGTATCGGGGTCTGGGACAGCATTTACAGCTTTCAATTGAATGTCACAGTAAGACAAGGTGGGTGAAGGATCGGTGTATGCCTCCTTTGCTGGGAGCCCTCATACCACATGCAACACCTGTACCTGCTTTCATGCTGAACCATACTCAGGTGGCACAAATATCAGTTTTGTATAGTGTTGAGCGATACCGTCCGATACTTGAAAGTATCGGTATCGGAAAGTATCGGCCGATACCGGCAAAGTATCGGATCTAATCCGATACCGATACCCGATACCAATACAAGTCAATGGGACTCAAGTATCGGACGGTATCCCTGATGGTTCCCAGGGTCTGAAGGAGAGGAAACTCTCCTTCAGGCCCTGGGATCCATATTAATGTGTAAAAGAAAGAATTAAAATAAAAAAATATTGATATACTCACCTCTCCGACGCAGCCTGGACCTTACCGAGGGAACCGGGAGCCTTCTTTGCTTAAAATGCGCGCATTTCCTGCCTTCCGTGACGTCACGGCTTGTGATTGGTTGCGTGCCGCCCATGTGGCCGCGACGCGACCAATCACAGCAAGCCGTGACGTAATTTTCAGGTCCTGAATGCCTAATTCTAGGCATTCAGGATTTGAAAATTACATTACGGCTTGTGATTGGTCGCGTCGCGGTCACATGGGCGACGCGACCAATCACAAGCCGTGACGTCACGGGAGGCAGGAAACGCGCGCATTTTAAAATTACGTCACGGCTTGTGATTGGTTGCGTGCCGCCCATGTGACCGCGACGCGACCAATCACAGCAAGCCGTGACGTAATTTTCAGGTCCTGAATGCCTAATTCATAATTCTAGGCATTCAGGACCTGAAAATTACGTCACGGCTTGCTGTGATTGGTCGCATCGCGGTCACATGGGCGGCACGCAACCAATCACAAGCCGTGACGTAATTTTAAAATGCGCGCGTTTCCTGCCTCCCGTGACGTCACGGCTTGTGATTGGTCGCGTCGCCCATGTGACCGCGACGCGACCAATCACAAGCCGTAACGTAATTTTCAAATCTTGAATGCCTAGAATTAGGCATTCAGGACCTGAAAAGTACGTCACGGCTTGCTGTGATTGGTCGCGTCGCGGTCACATGGGCGGCACGCAACCAATCACAAGCCGTGACGTCACGGAAGGCAGGAAACGCGCGCATTTTAAGCAAAGAAGGCTCCCGGTTCCCTCGGTAAGGTCCAGGCTGCGTCGGAGAGGTGAGTATATCCCTATTTTTTATTTTAATTCTTTATTTTACACATTAATGTTGTTTCGATACCGATACCCGATACCACAAAAGTATCGGATCTCGGTATCCGAATTCCGATACCCGCAAGTATCGGCCGATACCCGATACTTGCGGTATCGGAATGCTCAACACTAGTTTTGTAGACTACCATTGTCAGAAAAATTTAAGGATAGTAACATTGGGTAGTTGAGTCCTAGGAAGTGGAGGCCTGACAGTTTCTGAGGTCTACTGCTACAGGCAACACGCATGAAGGAGACTCAACAAGGACTGTTCACATTTCCAAAAATTATTGGCAGACAATGCCAAAATAGCATCAATTTCACCATAGTATAGATAGTATAATAGGGACTGACAGGTCTTCCACTAAGCCCAATCCAGAAGATGGACACATTTAAACAAATGAGGGCCTTACAACACAGAAGTGGTATAAATTTCACCATAGTGGAAAGAGTATAATAAGGACCGACAGGTCTTTCACTGCGCCCAATCCACCAGATGGACAGCCAACCAGGAGTGTTCACATTTCTGAAAAAATTTGGCAGACACCACCAAAGTGGCATCAGTTTATCACAGTAGAAATAGTATAATAGGGACCAACAGGTCTTCCACTACACTCAATCCAGGAGATGGACACCAAACCAGACGTGTTCACCTTTAAAAACTGAGGGCCCTACACCACAAAAGTGGCATGGATTTCACCACAATCGAAATAGTATAATAGGGACTGACAGGTGTTCCACTACAGCCAATCCAACAGATGGACACCCAATCAGGAGTGTTCACATTTAAACAAATGAGGGTCTTACACCACAGAAGTGGCATAAATTTTACCACAGTAGAAATAGTATAATAGGGATCGACAGGTCTTCCACTACACGTAATCCAGCAGCAAGACACCCAACACAGGAGTGTTCACATTTCCAAAAATTATTGGCAGACACCACGAAAGTGGCATCAATTTCACCACAGTAGAAATAGTATAATAGGGACCGACAGGTGTTCCACTATACTGGCAGACACCACCAAAGTGGCATCAATTTCACCACAGTAGAAATAGCATAATAGGGACCGACAGGTGTTCCACTACGCCCAATCCAACAGATGGACAGCCAATCAGGAGTGTGCACATTTTAAAAAATGAGGGCCTTACACCAGCACAGAAGTGGCATGAATTTCACCACAGTAGAAATGGTATAATAGGTACCGACAGGTGTTCCACTACACCCAATCCAACAGATGGACACCCAATCAGGAGTGTTCACATTTAAAAAAATGAGGGCCTTACACAACAGAAGTGGCATGAATTTCATCACAGAAGAAATAGTATAATAGGGACCGTCAGGTTTTCCATTACACTCAATACAGCAGATGGACACCCAACCAGGAGTGTTCACGTTTCCAAAAAAATATTGGCAGACACCACCAAAGTGGCATCAATTTCACCACAGTACAAATAGTATAATAGGGACTTACAGGTCTTCCACTTCACCTAATCCAACAGATTGAACAAATGAGGGTGTTACACCACAGAAATTACATCAATTTCACCACATCAGTAATAGTATAATAGGGACCGACAGGTCTTCCACTACACCCAATCCAGGAGATGGACACCCAACTAGAAGTGTTCACATTTACAAAAATTATTGGCAGACACCACCAAAGTGGCATCAATGTTACCACAGTATAGATAGTATAATAGGGACCGAAAGGTCTTCCACTACACCCAATCCAGCAGATGAACACCCAACCAGGAGTGTTCACGTTTCCAAAAATTATTGACAGACATCACTAAAGTGGCATCAATTTCACCACAGTATAGATAGTATAATAGGGACTGACATGTCTTCTACTACACCTAATCCAGTAGATGGACACCCAACCAGGAGTGTTCACATTTAAACAAATGAGAGCCTTACAGCACAGAAGTGGCATCAATTTCACCACAGTAGAAATAGTATAATAGGGACCGACAGGTCTTCCACTACACCCAATCCAGCAGATGGTCACACAACCAGGAGTGTTCACATTTAAACAAAGAAGGGCCTTACACTACAGAAGTGGCATCAATTTCACCACAGTAGAAATACCTAATCACCTAACCCAGGAGCAAGACACCCAACCAGGAGTGTTCACATTTCCAAAAATTATTGGCAGACACCACCAAAGTGGCATCAAATTTACCACAATATAGATAGTATAATAGGGACTGACAGGTCTTCTACTTCGCCCAATCGAGCAGATGTACACCCAACCAGGAGTGTTCTCATTTCTAAAAATTATTGGCAGACACCACCAAAGTGGCATCAATTTCACCAGAGTGTAGATAGTATAATAGGGACCAACAGGTCTTCCATTACACATATTCCAGCAGATGGACAACCAACCTGGAGTTTTCACATTTAAAAAAATGAGGGCCTGACACCACCATTGGAATTACTGTCACGAGATAGAAATAGTATAATTGGGACTGACACGTCTTCCACTACAGCTAACCCAGCAGATGTAGACCAACCATGACTGTTCACATTTCCAAAAATTTGTATTAACATCAGTAGCAGCAGCCACAGCAGGCACAGAAGCCACACTAAAGATATCACAGAGTGCAGTTATGTGACATTAATGCATCACACTAAAAAATGCAATATCAGCTGGTGTGTACAGTCTGTGATTGGGGTGCAAAAGTCCTTGGAGATCCATGACTTGATCATCTTGAAAGTTAGGTGATCTACACTTTCAGGGGACAGCCGGCAGCGTTTATCCGTCAGGACACCATCAGCTGCGCTGAAGACACGTTCTGAGAGAACACTGGCTGCTGGGCATGATAAAATCTCCAAGGCATGTGAGGTGAGCTCAGGCCACTAATCCATTTTGGAAGACCAAAATGTAAAAGGGTCTCTACCCTCCCTGATGATTTTGATATTCAGTTCTAGATACTCCTGCACCATCCTCTCCATTCGCTCACCACATGTAAGACTTGGACTCTGTTGAGCTGGTGAATGAGCTGGTCTAAAAAAAGTGTCAAAGGACTCACAGAAATTGCTTCTTTCACTGACACCGCTGCTGCTGATAATGTTTTGGCATTGACGAATTGACGTGCCGGAGGTTGGAAGTCTAGAGCTGTGATGTGCTTCACTACTGTCACATGTGCTTCACTACTGTCTTGAGGAAAAGCTCTCTTTAGGTTGTGTAAAAGCGTGTTTCGATACTCCAGCATTTGCGGGTCCCTTTCCAGGGTGGGAAACATCTGGTAAAATTTGGTTTTCTAACGTGGATCTAACAGAGTGGCAACCCAGTAGTTAGCAGCATTCCTAATCATAATTATACAAAGATCATGTTGCACATAGTGCAGCTAGAAGGCACTCATATGTTGGGCTCTTCCATGAGGTCCAAGCCCATGCTGTGTTGGTGGCTGGGTAACAAAGAGGCTCGATTCTTCTGTCCCCTCCCGCCAACCATGAACAACAGAGAGGGGAGGATTATTCTCTTTATCTGTAAGTTGCTCGTCCATCACCTCTTCCTCCTCCATTTGTTCCATGGATCTTGCACCTTCGATAACAGTTTGTCTGTTATCACCAGCCCCCCTCGATCGCAATTATCCACCCTCTCTTGGCACCTGATTGCGCGACGACAGACTGTAACTTAGAGACAATGTTATCCCTAATGCATCCTCCTCTGCTTCCTCCTTTTCTTCTGGGACCACCATCTCTTCCCGTTGGCTATTCAAAGTCTGCTCTATCAAATAGTTGACCGGAATAGTGATGCTGATGACGGCGTTATCAGTGCTAACCATCTTAGTAGCCATTTCAAAACTGTGCAGAAGGGTGCATAGGTCCTTAATCTGTGGCCACTCTGTAAATGTGATATGTGCCTCATTCATACTGCTTTGGCCCAGGCTATACGACATGACATACTGCTTCAGAGCTCAATGCTGCTGCCACAGTTGCTGCAACAGGTGCAGGGTGGAATTCCACCATATAGGTGGAGCGCCCCCACTGCCGCAGGGCCGAGGGGTACCCGGTACCGGGCCTCTCTGTCTCGGTTCTGGGGTTGTCACGGTGGCTAGACCCGGTCCGTGACCCTGCAGAGGGGCGTCCAGTGAAGATGGAGAGTGATGATGTTATGGTGTGGTGCAGGTCGCAGTGAATAACAAGGATGCAGAGTTGCAGTCTCTTTACCTCTTTACTGAAGGCTTCAGGATCCTCAGTCCGGAATACGGTTAACCGGGCTGCTTGAGTCCGGCCGGTCCGATGGCACCTCCAGAGTTCCCTTTGCAGGTGGAAATCTGTGCCTACCTTCTAGCGCTTGTGTGTTGTAGTCCTTCCCTGCTGAGCTTATGGGATAGTCCTCACAACTGTTGTGTCTGTTTCTGAAGTTCCCTCACAACTCGATTATGATGTTCTGCTTCGTCCCCCAGATGATATGGCTAGGACGCACCCGTATAAAGGGTAGGCTCGGAGGTCTTCCGGGACCCTAGAGTCGCCCCTCTGTGCTGCCCCCTGTGTCTGCTTAGGTGATTTTGGGTGAGACAGCCCGCCTAGAACTGACTGTCCTGCCGTAGGTTTGAAGTAAGGCCTGGAGCTCAATACTTCCTCGGCGTTTCCGGCCACCGGCTGCGCGCCTCAGTAGGATGTTGCCTCGTCTTACAGCACGACTCCTACTGGTGTTTCTCCTTGTTGCGTTGATCTCGTTTCTCACTCAGCACAATAAACCTCGCTTTTTGTCCTTTCTTGGGGTACTGCCGCAATGAAGTGCAGGCGCGGTCCCGTAACATTCTTTCGGTTCGCTAGGCCTCTGTCAGGATCCCACCCCTGACAGGGACCCCCCTGAATCTTCCCCTGCAACACCCTCTGCCACTGGATGTTGCCTGGTTCCAACCCAGTCAGCTTCTGTCTAACTTCCTATCTAACCCCCAGTTTTACCAGATTGTGAGGAGTGGCCTAATACATAGCACCCTTAGCTCCCCCTGGAGGCCAGACTGTGAAGTGTATTGGCGTCTGTGATACCTGGTCAGGTGAACTCCTTCATTGCCATCAGACGTACCAATGCCCCCCTTAGCGGCGGAGCATCAGTACTGCAACAACCAGGACTCTGGGGCGCTGCACTCCCCCCGGTTAAATCCAGTATTCCTGGACTGGGAAGAAAACAACAATACATGTCAGCAAAAAGACATACAATTTTTGAAATGCAAGAACAAGTAAATTTGAACAAAGCTTCCCTTTATGGGAGGTGAGGACACTTGAACGTTACAAACATTGTTAAATATTTTAAATAACATACTATAAATAACTTCTCTTACCCAACCGGGTATTCTACTAGTGTAATTTCTGAACAATAATTTAACATTGCCTTTAAGGACGTATACGCTGAATCCACTAAAGACCTTCTTATAAAACACTATAAGGCTAATCAACTTTTCTTCATTTCACACCTTTACATCTGCAGGACCGCCTGTCTATCTGCCCAGGCCTACAGCCTCTCGCTCTGTTGCAGGACCGCCCCATCTCTCATCCGGGCCTACTGCCTTTCTGCTACTATACACAGTATAGAACTTATCAACCTTCTCTCAATTTAGGATCGCTGAGCCATCTCTGTACAGCTCCTAGGAGGACTCACCGACTAACCCTGTACGGGTTCACTTCCTGTCCTCATTCTCTAACACATTATTAAACATTTCTTATAATCAACTAACTGACTACATATAACTTTTACATGTAAGCATTATTATACTTTAAGTGCTATTGGTGAACGTTCCCTTTAAGAGGGAACCAAGTCTCTTGGAGGTAGTGCAACTTCTCAAGCTGCAAGTTCGTATACAGCAAGGACTCCGGTACTGTTTCCAGGAACGGTTTCTTCGCAAAGAGTCCTTTTCTTTGTAAAACCAGTAGAGGGCACCTTTAAGAAGGTGCAAACTATTTACAATAAGTTTGTAATCATGCAGTGTTCATGATCCAGCAGTTCTTTTCAACAATGATGAACGAGAAACAAAACAAAAAGCAAAAATAGGGATCCCGGGTAAACTAAGGGATCCCTTTAAGAGTTAACCCTATTCGGGTCATAGCAGCAAAAAGAGGCACATAGAAAGACAAGCAGTTAACTATATACAGTTTGTAAAGCATTTTTGCTTACTCAGTTTCTGGCTGAGCAGGAGGCGGCCTCCTTCCGGGCCTCACACCATATTGATTATTCCAGCTTAAGAATACCTTCAACTATAACGCAATAGTTAGAGCACTAACCAAGAGGTAATATAATGGTATCCAAATCAACACTGATAGAAAACTGGTTCAACGTAAAGGTAGATATAAACATACAAAAAAGCCACGCATGTCAGAACAATAGTTAGAAAACTTTATTAGACAACATAAAAAGTCAGATTAAAATCTATAGCCAATAGTGCTTAGTGAGCCAAAAATAGCAACAGAAGGCGTCACCATTAGGTGGGCAAAATAATAACAAAACGTAATCACAAGACATACAACAATGGGATTAATAAGGACAATGGATCATAGACAGTGGGGATACAAATAATAAATACCAAATAGTGCCTATTTAAATCCAAAACGGATCCCCCAATGCTATGGTCCATAAATCCTCAATGTGCAAAAAGTAACAGGTATGGACTCTGGACCATAGGTTTTTAGTTAGAGAACATAGTATAAAGCCTAGGGGCACAAAAGCCTGAAGCTAAGCCCCAGCTACCAAAGTCCACAAATCCCCAATGTACAGCTTAATCAGTCCATGTAGTCAGTATAAATAAATATAAATAGATCTTACCAACACCTATATGGAGACGCCACAACCCCTATGCGCATTTCGGCAGGGTGCCTTCCTCAGGGGGAGTGGCATCACAACTTAAAAAAAAACATGCCCGTTTTATATGAGTGATGGCCAATGAAAACAAAATGTCAATGGACACGTGACCGGAAGTAGGGCCGCAAAGAATGCCGGTATCTGTAGTAGAAACTGGTCTTGATAGTTAACAGTGGCGCACGTGACCCGGCGTGCCCCCGCCTAGCGAAGTCAGCGAGTGCGTCATGGATAAGGGCGTGACGCCGAGGAGATGTCACCAGGAACACGCGAGATTAGCGTGAACATGGAGCAGCCCCCCGACCTCCGCCCACAGCCATTAATAGACACCGTCGCCGGCAACGTAAGCAGGGGTGCCAGTGCATATGCGCACAGAGATATCAAGAGCCAATATATAAATTACGGACAATAGACAATAAATTAAAAGGCAAACACCATCACATTGCCATATCTCACAGGATATACAGCATAACAGAATATCTGCATTTCTGCATTAACTAGTGTATATTAGTATAAATAACATCACAATTGTAGCTATAAAACATAGTGGATCTTATAAACAGTATAGGCAGATATGTATATAGCTCACCTAAATAAATAATGAAAAAATAAAAAAAATAAAAAAATAATAAAATAATAAAAAATAATAAAAAATAATAAAATGTGAAGTAAAAAAAAGATATATAGATGAATAAAGTGACACTAAAAGAATAAAAAAGAAAATATACGAAACCGAACAAGATACCACCAGACATGATAACACCAAATGAAAAGTGAAAAACAGTGCTTAATTATAAGACCAAAGACTTTAATAAATATTATGCAATCAATAGTCATGTCATATTAGTGCACTTAGCCATATATATATACATAGATGCTACGTGCACCATACACATGCACAGAAGTGATAAAAAACAGTGACTAAAATCAAAATATCCTCAAAAGAGGAATATCGATATGAAAAAAAAATACAATGTGAATAAGAGAAAAGTGAAAGACCGTGTATAGATCATATCACAAATAAACCTTCATGAATTTTATATACATAATACTGCCTATTCGTACATAAACCCATACGTACACACATATGTTACGTGCACCATATATATACACCAAAGGGTGACAGACACAGCATCTATATTGAAATGTTCCACAAAGAGAAATATTAATATCAAATATAATAAATATTGTGCAAATAAAAGAACATCATATAAAATAGAAAACTGTGACACTGTGATACGTTTAAAAAAAAAAAAAAAAAAAGTGCAGTGTAAATATATGAGATAAAAAGTAAAAAATGCAAAAATGCAGAAAAGTGTATAAGGCTATACAGAAAAGTACAAAGTCCATTAAAGATAAAAAAATAAAAAAAACAAAAAAAACATAAGCGCTAACAAATCGACATGTGCAAAGTGGTCCGGACTTCCATTGTTGCCACAGGATACAATCCCATAAATAGACATTTGGTTCAATGACGATTCCTCATCCAATACTCCTGCTTCAATATGTTGGGAGAGAGATGTATAACAACGAGGCCATGGTCATGCTAAAAGGGCATGTAAAGTAGCAGAAATTAGTATAAAAATACAGATAAAAAACATAAAAACCAAACATAAACTGAAAACAGAGCAGAAAGATGCCAATATAAAAACTTATATACATATAACATATATATATATATACATATATATAAACTAATTGCACGAGGTCAGGAATCTAAATAAACGGAACGAAGCTAAGATTTTCATTAAGACCATTAGGATGGAGGGTACATAAGGTCCAGATCCATTTAGCTTCTTTTTGAGCTAAGCGGCGGCTAAAATTGCCCCCACGAAGATTAGATATAATGTGGTCAATACCTTTGACTCGAAGGCCAGATGGATCACAGGCATGATGTTGCTTAAAATGTCTTGGAATTGTCTTTAGTTGTTCCAAATTATCTACTTTAGCTGCTGCAATAATATCACGCACATGTTCCCGAACTCTAATCTTCAAAGCACGTGTAGTCAGGCCTATATAGATTAGAGAACAGGGACAAGTAGCGTGATAAATTACCGTTTGTGTGGAACAGTTAATTGAGTGCGTAATTACAAAGATACGTCCATCATATGAAAGGAACTCCTTGGTTTTTTCAATATTGGGACAAGCGATGCATTTCCCACAGGGGCTACATCCCCATACATTAGTCCCACTTTTACCCTTATAGCCATAGACCTGAGGTTGGTTTGTCGGTGAATAGTAACTTCTAACCAAATGATCACGTAGGTTGTCACATCTGCGAGCAGTGACAACCGGTCTCTCAGGTAAGTATTGTCTCAATGTCATATCTGCCAATAGCACTGGCCAATGTTTCTGCATGATCTCATACATCATTTGCCACTGTGAGTGGTAGCGTGTCACCATTCTTGGAGAATCCATTTTTGGTTTTGTTTTTTTAGAGAACATCAGATCATGGCGATTGGCATTTTTTGCACGGTTATACGCATATTTGATGGAACTTTTGCTGTAACCGCGTTCACAAAACCTATCCCTCATTTCCTTTGCACGTTCTTCAAAATCAAGGTTTGTGGAGCAAAGGCGTCTAAGCCTAAGGAATTGGCCAACCGGGACTGACCTCACCAATTGTGTTGGGTGGGATGATGTAGCGTGCAAAATAGAGTTAACTGCAGTTTCCTTCCGGAACATATCTGTCTGCAGTAGACCCGTATTATCTTTCTTTACCAATACATCCAAAAACTCAATTTGACATGCGTGGTATTTATAGGTCAATTTAATGTTGCAAGAATTATTGTTAAGATTTGAAAAAAACGCTTCCAACTCAAATGGAGTACCTCGCCAGATCAGGAAAATGTCGTCGATGTACCGGGCCCAAAGGATGACCCGGTCCATCGACGACCCCTGATCCGACGAGAACAGGTCCCTCTCCCACAGCCCCAGGAACAGATTAGCATAGGAGGGCGCACAGGCCGCCCCCATGGCTGTTCCCTGGAGCTGTAGGTAGAAGGACCCTCACCTGGCAGACGGGTCGTGGTGCCGTAACAAGGACCGGTCCTGGCCTCAGCAACGACAGGATTCCTCTTTGGGACACCCTCCTCAATCGGGAGCGACCACGACTCATAAGCACGCGGTGGGTCTGGATTTCCTGGGGCTCCGCGGGGGCAGGTTCCGTCACCTTTTCCGCAGGGGATTTGTCCTCCGGCGTCCCGGCAGCAGCTTGGAGTGTGACGCACCGCTGGATGCCCCAAGCCACCCAGCTGACCTCCCTCCTCCACCGCGTGTAGGTTACTGCATCCCCGGGCTCCAGGTCGCGGTCATACCTTCCTCCGCAGGGCTCCACTTCTTTCCGGTCAACACGGACCTGCAGCGGCTCTCCAATCTCTTGGATGACTCCCCTTCCTTCCCGGGAGTTGAAGAACACCACTACACCCCAGTGTGATGGTGGAGCCTCCTCAACGCCCGTCAGGGGTCTGTTCTGCCACTCCGCCATCAGGCGCCGCAGGTGTTCTGCCTCCGGCAGGATCCTCAGGCCCTGTGCCTGCAGCTCACACTCTGTCGCGGCCGGGATGGAGGAAGCAGGGGACACCGGAGTTAGGCGGACCTCCGTATGCTGACCCAGCCGAGCGGTCACACGAGCGTCGGCCTCGAGGCGGCGTGCTATCTGCCGGGCCTCAGCTGCAGCCACACACTCCTCAGACGGCGGCCAGTTGGGTCTGCCTGGTGGTAGCTCCGTAAGGGCCAGTCCCTGCAACGATGGCGAGTCTGGGGCTGTGTCGGGTGGTGCAGCCTCATGCTGGGTCGGGTCGTCCCCGTGCGGTGCTCCCGGCGTCGCCATCTTTGCTTCCTCTCCACTGTCTACTTCCCGCGGTCTCTTTCATGGGCGGCCCCGTCTCCATGGTCTCCACCCTCCAAAGAGGATGAGAAGGCGGACCTTGGCTGCTGACGGACACGTCCTCAGGATGCAAAAATATTTAGACTGGGCGGCCATTGTCTTTCGAGCTCTTTAGCTGATCCACGCCTACTCCACGCCCCTCTTCTCCTCCTGCGCTCCCCTCAGCGCTGTAATGGCGGCGGTTTCGGGCGGGAACTTCGGGCGGCAATAACAATGCACAGTCTTTGCAATAAGTCACAGTCCAAGTACAATAAATCACAGTTCCAAGGCACACATGACCTGATTCTTCAGGCTTAAGTAGATCCTGTTCGTGACGCCAAGTTGGAGCGCCCCCACTGCCGCAGGGCCGAGGGGTACCCGGTACCGGGCCTCTCTGTCTCGGTTCTGGGGTTGTCACGGTGGCTAGACCCGGTCCGTGACCCTGCAGAGGGGCGTCCAGTGAAGATGGAGAGTGATGATGTTATGGTGTGGTGCAGGTCGCAGTGAATAACGAGGACGCAGAGTTGCAGTCTCTTTACCTCTTCACTGAAGGCTTCAGGATCCTCAGTCTGGAATACGGTTAACCGGGCTGCTTGAGTCCGGCCGGTCCGATGGCACCTCCAGAGTTCCCTTTGCAGGTGGAAATCTGTGCCTACCGTCTAGCGCTTGTGTGTTGTAGTCCTTCCCTGCTGAGCTTACAGGATAGTCCTCACAACTGTTGTGTCTGTTTCTGAAGTTCCCTCACAACTCGATTATGATGTTCTGCTTCGTCCCCCAGATGATATGGCTAGGACGCACCCGTATGACGGGTAGGCTCGGAGGTCTTCCGGGACCCTAGAGTCGCCCCTCTCCAAATGTTGCCCCCTGCGTCTGCTTAGGTGATTTTGAGTGAGACAGCTCGCCTAGAACTGACTGTCCTGCCGTAGGTTTGAAGTAAGTCCTGGAGCTCAATACTTCCTCGGCGTTTCCGGCCACCGGCTGCGCGCCTCAGTAGGATGTTGCCTCGTCTTACAGCACGACTCCTACTTGTGTTTGTCCTTGTTGCGTTGATCTCGTTTCTCACTCAGCACAATAAACCTCGCTTCTTGTCCTTTTTTGGGGTACCGCCGCAATGAAGTGCAGGCGCGGTCCTGTAACGTTCTTTCGGTTCGCTAGGCCTCTGTCAGGATCCCACCCCTGACAGGGACCCCCCTGAATCTTCCCCTGCAACACCCTCTGCCACTGGATGTTGCCTGGTTCCAACCCAGTCAGCTTCTGTCTAACTTCCTATCTAACCCCCAGTTTTACCAGATTGTGAGGAGTGGCCTAATACATAGCACCCTTAGCTCGCCCTGGAGGCCAGAGTGTGAAGTGTATTGGTGTCTGTGATACCTGGTCAGGTGAACTCCTTCAGTGCCATCAGACGTACCAATGCCCCCTTAGCGGCGGAGCATCAGTACTGCAACAACCAGGACTCTGGGGCGCTGCATAGGCACATCTCATATCAACTGGCATGGACAAAGACATCTGCATCGATGCAAGTCAATGACCTTAGGGGTTCGAACGGTGGAAATGAGCACACAGCTTACATGCTTTCTGGAGCAGCTAACCCAGGCCAGGATAGTGGTGGAGAAAATGCTGTACCACCTGGTTGAGGACGTGAGCCATGTAAGGCATGTGTGTGAGCTTGCCTTGCCATAAGGCCGCCAACAGGTTTGCACCGTTATCGTACACAGCCTTCCCTGGATGCAGGTTCAGAGGAGACAGCCATTGATCAAACTCAGCCTGGAGAGCTGTCCACATCTCTTCAACTGTATGACTGCGATCTCCAAGGAATATCAATTTTAATACTGCCTGATTGCGGTGAGCCCTGGCTGCGCAGTACGGAGGTGGTGGGGATTTGCTCCGCACAGCTGGAACGCATTGTCTCATTAGGCAGAAGTTGAGGGCGCAGGTGGAGGACCTAGAGGAGATAGAGGAGGAGGCCAAAGCAGTGGAGGAAGTGTTAAATGTAGAGGTTTGTCCTGCAAGCCTTAGGGATTCTAAGATTTTTATAGCAGTGCCAGCCCCCACAGCCAACAGAGTCACCCAGTGACCAGTCAGTGAGATGTAATGCCCTTGGCAATGCTTACTCGTCCAAGTGTCTAGGGTGAAATGCACCCTGGCATACAGAGATTTAGTCAATGAATGGGTGATGTTATCTGCGACATGCTGGTGTAGAGCAGGCACAGCTTTCTTAGAAAAGTAATGGCGACTGGGCAATTGGTACTGGAGGACTGTGATGGCCATCAGCTTTTGGAAACCATCTGTACTTACCAGGCAGAAAGGCAGCATTTCCGTGGCCAACAGATTGAAGATGGTGGAGTTCAACCTCTTAGGCCGGCGTCACACTAGCGAGTTTTACGGACGTATGAGAGGTGCAGAAAATACGGATTGCATATGGTACAATGATTCTCTATGGCCCAGCTCCTATCTGCCGTATTTTACTGATCCGTATTATACGGTCTTGTACGGCCGTAGAAAATCGCAGCATGCTGCGTTTGTCACTGTATTGCGCAAAAAAATCGCCAATGAAAGTCTATGGGGGCGAGAAAAATAAGGATTACACACGGACCATGCGTGTGACTTGTGAGAAATATGCACCGGTGTTCTCTAGAAAAGCCGGCAATTCAGTGCGGTGTACAGTAAAATCACACTGACAGAATAGAATAGAATAGGTAGAATAAATGTCTACACATAGAATAGGTATATATATATATATATATATATATATATTTATATAATATATGTCAGTGAGACACATGTATATATATATATATATATTTATATTTCATACAGCGCTAGATATCATAAAAGCCGGTAATTCAATTGCCGGCTTTTTCTTTCTCCTTCACAAACCTGACAGGATATGAGACATGGTTTACATACAGTAAACCATCTCATATCCCTTTTTTTTTGCATATTCCACACTACTAATGTTAGTAGTGTGTATGTGCAAAATTTGGGCGCTGTAGCTGCTAAAATAAAGGGTTAAATCGCGGATCGCCTGGGAAAAGTTCCCACGCTCGAGTTCATATGAGGACAGCCAGCAGGGGGCGCATCACCGCGACTCAAGGTAACTACAGGACATTCCCTTCAGTCTGCAGTGTGATTTCTAGAAGTGTGTTCTAAAAGTGTGAAGATAACAGTAGAATTAAAACCTGAAAGATGCATACAGACTGTGCCCTGCTACCTGCCACCATCGCACTCTATCAAGCATCTCTATTCTTCCGACAGGTATGTTCATCCACCCAGCTCTCCTGCTCTCCTGCTGTCTGTTTATGAAGTGCACATATTACATCACCCAGCTTTGCACAGACTTCCCTCTGCTCCTAGCATTCTCATGGTATGTTCATCCACCCAGCTCTCCTGCTCTCCTGCTGTCTGTCTATGAAGTGCACATATTACATCACCCAGCTTTGCACACAGACTTCCCTCTGCTCCTAGCATTCTCATGGTATGTTCATCCACCCAGCTCTCCTGCTCTCCTGCTGTCTGTCTATGAAGTGCACATATTACATCACCCAGATTTGCACACAGACTTCCCTCTGCTCCTAGCATTCTCATGGTATGTTCATCCACCCAGCTCTCCTGCTCTCCTGCTGTCTGTCTATGAAGTGCACATATTACATCACCCAGCTTTGCACACAGACTTCCCTCTGCTCCTAGCATTCTCATGGTATGTTCATCCACCCAGCTCTCCTGCTGTCTGTCTATGAAGTGCACATATTACATCACCCAGCTTTGCACACAGACTTCCCTCTGCTCCTAGCATTCTCATGGTATGTTCATCCACCCAGCTCTCCTGCTGTCTATGAAGTGCACATATTACGTCACCCAGCTTTGCACACAGACTTCCCTCTGCTCCTAGCATTCTCATGGTATGTTCATCCACCCCAGCTTACCCTGTGTTATTTATGGCCTTGTTTACTCAGGCTTGATTGTATGCATCTGGTCCACCCTTAATTCTCTGACCAAGATGAGCAGAGACCACTCCTCTCTGCTTCACACCTGAACGCACTTAGTTGTACATATATTGCATAGCTCAAGTCTGCAATGACTTCAGTCTGCAGTGTGATTTCTAGAAGTGTGTTCTAATAGTGTGAAGATAACAGTAGAATTAAAACCAGAATTGAACCAGAAGGGAACTGAAGGTAACTGGCCAGTCACTGTAAACAATGTTTCTGTTTGTTTTCACTCTCACCCCCATAATCCTTCACTTTATGCTACCTCCCCTAATCCCTACACCAAGTAAGGAACTGTTTATCTCTGCTTCAGTTCTCCCCATCCATTTCACCTCCTCCTCAGAACTGTTCCTTAACATACAATCCTCTGTCTCCAAACACAGACAGCCCCCTCATGCCCTCTCCTGCTCCCACCTGCTAACACTTTCTCTGCTCCTTCTCACTGCTGGTGATATCTCTCCAAATCCTGGTCCTTCTCATCACATTCCCACAGTCATTTCTACCTCCCATCCACGTTCTATCACAAATTTCCATAACCTCTCTAACCTCATACCCATTCGCCCAGCCCCCACTTCCCCAGTCCCACTAACAGGAACTCTGTGGAACGCTTGCTCTGTCTGCAACAAGCTTTCCTACATCCGTGATCTCTTTGTTACTATCAAACTTTCATTCCTCGCCATCACCGAAACCTGTTTCACCCCTTCCGACACAGCCTCCCCTGCTGCACTCTATTACGGTGGTCTCCACCTTTCTCACCCCCCCCGCTGAAGCAGCAAACATGGCGGAGGAGTTGGTTTTCTCCTGTCAGATAACTGCTCCTTCACCCCAATCCCACTGCCACCCTCTGTTACCCTCCCTTCCTTTGAGGTGCACTCTGTGCGCATCTACTCCACCTCCAACCTCCAACTGGCTATCATTTACCGCCCCCCAGGACCAGCCACCACCTTCTTTGACCACTTCACCACCTGGCTACTTCATTACCTTTCCGCGGACATCCCCACTATCATCATGGGTGACTTCAACATCCCCATTGACACTTCCCTCTCAGCTGCCACTAAACTTCTATCTCTCACTTCCTCCTTCAGCCTCACTCAATGGTCTTCTGCAGCCACTCACAAAGATGGTCACACACTGGACCTCATCTTCACCCGCCTCTGCTCCCTATCTAACCTCTCTAACTCACCTCTTCCTCTCTCTGACCACAACCTTCTCACATTCTCTTCCCTCTCCACTCCATGTCTACAATCCCCACCCCACAAACTTTCACACCCTCGCAGAAATCTTAAACATCTTGACCTACATTCATTCTCTGAATCCCTCCTCCCTCTCACAGACATAAGTTCTTTACACAATGCGGATGATGCTGCCGCTCTATATAACACCACAATAGCTGTAGCTCTGGAATCTGCTGCCCCACTTACACATACCAAAGCTCGCAAAATCAACAGACAGCCCTGGTACACCAGCCTGACCAAAGAACTGAGGCGAGCCTCCAGGGCTGCTGAGCGCAGATGGAAAAGATCCCACTCCAACGAGCACTTTATCGCATTCAAACAGTCCCTCACTGCTTTCAAGACCACACTCGCCACAGCTAAACAAACCTACTTCTCATCTCTCATATCCTCCCTGTCTCACAACCCTAAACAGTTATTCAACACTTTCAATTCTCTCCTCCGTCCCCCAGCACCTCCTCCCTCCCCACTTATCTCAGCTGAAGACTTTGCCTCATTTTTCAAGCAGAAGATTGATAACATCAGAGACAGTTTTGGTCAACAACCCCAGAGCCCTTCCTCCCGACTTCTCAGCCCTCCACCTCCAATACCAACTTCTCCACCATTACAGAAGATCAACTCTCCACTCTACTCTCAAGATCGCATCTCACCACCTGTGCACTTGACGCGCTCCCATCCCACTTCATCCAAAACCTCACCAAAGTCTTCATCCCAACCCTAACCCATCTCTTCAACCTATCACTAACAACTGGTGTTTTCCCCTCAAGATTTAAACATGCCTCAATCACACCTATCCTCAAAAAGCCTTCTCTTGACCCATCCTCTGTATCTAGCTATCGCCCTATATCACTTCTCCCTTATGCCTCCAAACTACAGGAACAAAACGTCTACCTTGAACTGTCCTCCCATCTCTCTTCTTGCTCCCTCTTTGACCGCGTACAATCTGGCTTCCGGTCACATCACTCCACTGAAACTGCCCTAACTAAGGTCACCAATGACCTCTTAACCGCCAAGAGCAAGCGACACTACTCTGTCCTCCTCCTCCTCGACCTGTCGGCTGCCTTTGACACAGTGGACCATTCCTTATTATTACAGACCCTCTTATCCCTTGGCATCACAGACTTGGCCCTATCCTGGATCTCATCATACCTAACAGACCGGACATTCAGCGTCTCCCACTCACATACCACCTCCTCACCTCGCCCCCTATCTGTCGGAGTCCCACAAGGTTCAGTCCTTGGGCCCCTGCTCTTCTCCATTTACACCTTTGGCTTGGGACAGCTCATAGAATCTCATGGCTTCCAGTATCACCTGTATGCTGATGACACACAGATCTACATCTCTGGACCAGATATCACCTCCCTGCTAACCAGAATCCCTCAATGTCTGTCCACTATTTCATCCTTCTTCTCCCCTAGATTTCTGAAACTTAACATGGACAAAACAGAATTCATCATCTTTCCCCCATCTCACGCGACCCCCCCAACGAACCTATCCATTACAGTGCATGGCTGCCCACTCTCCCCAGTCCCACAAGCTCGCTGCCTCGGGGTAATCCTTGACGCTGATCTCTCCTTCAAACCACATATCCAAGCCCTTTCCACTTCCTGCCGACTTCAACTCAAAAATATTTCACGAACCCTTACATTCCTCAACCAAGAATCTGCAAAAACCCTAGTCCATGCCCTCATCATCTCTCGCCTTGCCTACTGCAACCTCCTGCTCTGTGGACTCCCCTCTAACACTCTCGCACCCCTCCAATCTATTCTAAACTCTGCTGCCCGACTAATCCACCTGTCCCCCGCTATTCCCCGGCCTCTCCCCTCTGTCAATCCCTTCACTGGCTCCCCATTGCCCAGAGACTCCAGTACAAAACCCTAACCATGACATACAAAGCCATCCACAACCTGTCTCCTCCATACATCTGTGACCTCGTCTCCCGGTACTTACCTACACGCAACCTCCGATCCTCACAAGATCTCCTTCTCTACTCCCCTCTTATCTCCTCTTCCCACAATCGTATACAAGATTTCTCTCGCGCATCACCCCTACTCTGGAACCCTCTACCACAACACATCAGACTCTCGCCTACCATCGAAACCTTCAAAAAGAGCCTGAAGACCCACCTCCTCAGACAAGCCTACAACCTTCAGTAACCACCGATCAACCAAACCGCTGCATGACCAGCTCTATCCTCACCTACTGTATTCACACCCATCCCTTGTAGATTGTGAGCCTTCGCAGGCAGGGTCCTCTCTCCTCCTGTACCAGTTATGACTTGTATTGTCTAAGAATATTGTACTTGTTTTTATTATGCATACCCCTCCTCACATGTAAAGCGCCATGGAATAAATGGCGCTATAACAATAAATAATAATAATAATAATAACAATTCCCCTGCATTAAATTAATTCACAACATTTTACAGACAGGAGCGACTGCATTAGTAGAGCTCCTGGCTGTAAAATGATTTAACCCCTTCAGATGGATTTACATCGTGGGAGTGACGGAAAGACGGAAGGTATGGGATATTATTGATTTTTTATTTTGCTTTTTTTACAGGACGAGGGTCGTTAGGTGGATTACGAGTATAATAAAATATTAAAACACCCTGTGTCTTTATTTCATTAAAGTACTTTGTAATAATGTGTGTGTGTTTTATTAACCATTTAGTACTATTGGATTAATAATGGATAGGTGTCATAATTGACGCCTCTCCATTATTAATCTGGCTTAATGTCACCTTACAATGGCAAGGTGACATTAACCCTTCATTACCCCATGTCCCACCGCTACACGGGAGTGGGAAGAGAGTGGCCAAGTGCCAGAATAGGCACAGATGTGCCTTTTGTGGGGTGGCTGGGGGCAGATGTTTGTAGCTAGGGGGGGCCAATAACCCTGGACCCTCTCTAGGCTATTAATATCTGCCCTCAGTCACTGGATTTAACCCTTTATTTTAGCAGCTACAGCGCCCAAATTTTGCACATACACACTACTAACATTAGTAGTGTGGAATATGCAAAAAAAAGGGATATGAGATGGTTTACTGTATGTAAACCATGTCTCATATCCTGTCGGGTTTGTGAAGGAGAAAGAAAAAATTGAATTACCGGCTTTTTAGCTATCTCGCGCTGAATTAAATATAAATACAGTATATATATATATATATATATATATATATATATATATATATATATACATATACACTGTGTTCCAAATTATTAGGCAAATTGGATTTAAGTGTCATAAAGATTTAATTGTTTTGTTTTTCAAATAAACTCGTGGATGGTATTGTGTCTCAGGGCTCAATGGATCACTGAAATCAATCTTAAACACATGTGATAATTGGTTTTCCAGGTGATTCTTAATTAGAAAAACTACTTAAAAACTATAGAACTACTTAAAAACTATAGAACTACTTAAAAATAAGGAAAACTACTTAAAAATGATGTTCCACATTATTAAGCAGGTCACAGTTTTCAAGTAACATGAAAAAGAAAAAGGATCTCTCTGCTGCTGAAAAGTATCAAATAGTGCAATGCCTTGGTGAAGGGATGAAAACATTAGAAATTTTCCAAAAACATAAGCGTGATCATCGTACTGTTAAGAGATTTGTGGCTGTATCTGAGCACAAATGTGTTTGTGCTGATAAAGGCATAATGAGGAAGATTTCTGCCAGGCAAGTTCATCGGATTATGAGAGCAGCTGCTAAAAAGCCATTACAAAGCAGCAAACAGATATTTGAAGCTGCTGGTGCCTCTGGAGTCCCTTGAACCTCAAGGTGTAGGCTCCTTCAAAGGCTTGCTGTGGTGCATAAACTTACTATTCGGCCACCCTTAAACACATTATTATATTAATTATATACATATAATTATGAAGGAAAAAATGTTTCTTAGCATTTTTCCCTTTATTAAAAAATGTAGGTTTTGTTTGGTAGGTCTTTTTATATATCCTTAAAACCGGCGCAATAGTCTGACAACATTATTCCCATATACCATATGTGAGTTAGGCATCTTCTCCATGCTGTTCCCATTTAGTTTTAGCTTTTTCCCATCCAGTTCAGCTTTTTTTTCATGCCACCAGACCTGTTTGTTGGATCCAGCAGAAAAATATTCAGCTTTCCCATTGACGTGCATTGGATTCGTTATTCAGTACGAATACACAGATATTAGAAATTGTCTATGCCGATTTTTTCAAATCCGAATATTTCACTATTCCCTCATCACTACAGACAATACAAAGGTGACATCAACCACACAAATATGAACCCCATTTGCCAACACCACAAGGCAAATGGGAAGAGTCAGGCAAAGCGCCAGAGTTGGCACATCTGATAGATGCGCTTTTTCTTGGTGGCTGCAGGCTGCTATTGTGGAGGCTGGAGGGGGCCAATATCCATTGCGCCTTACCAGCCTGAGAATACCAGCCCTCAGCTTTCTGCTTCAGCTTGGCTGCTTGTCAAAAAATGGCTGCAACCCGTGCCGTTTTTTAAAATCAGTTACCGTATATACTCGAGTATAAGCCGAGATTTTCAGCCCAAATTTTTGGGCTGAAAGTGCCCCTCTCGGCTTATACTCGAGTCATGATCGGTGGTGGGGTCGGCGGGTTAGGACTGTCATATACTCACCTAGTTCCGGCGTTCCTGTCGCTCCCCCTGCCCGTCCCACGGTCTCCGGGTGCCGCAGCCTCTTCCCCTGAGCGGTCACGTGGGGCGGAGCCGCCTATTCATTTCTCTAATGAAGCGGTGCCAGTGACCGCTGATAGAGGAAGAGGCTGCGGCACCGAAGACCAGCTGTCCGGGGGAAGGAGCGGGACGCCGGGAGCAGGTAAGTATTACATATTCACCTGTCCACGTTCCACACGCCGGGCGCCGCTCTGTCTTCCCGCCGTGTCTCCGCACTGACTGTGCAGGTCAGAGGGCGCGATGACGCATATAGTGTGCGCGCCGCCCTCTGCCTGATCAGTCAGTGCGGAGAGACACGGGAAGGGACGCCGAGGAGCTGCAAGCAAGAGAGGTGAGTATGTCGTTTTTTTTTTTTATTGCAGCAGCAGCAATGGCACAGCTTTCTATGGCACATCTATGGGGCAACGGTGCAGAGCACTATATGGTACAGCTATGGGGCAACGGTGCAGAGCACTATGTGGCACAGCTATGGGGCAACGGTGCAGAGCACTATATGGCACAGCTATGGGGCAACGGTGCAGAGCATTATATATATGGCACAGCTATGGGGCAACGGTGCAGAGCACTATATGGCACAGCTATGGGGCAACGGTGCAGAGCACTATATGGCACAGCTATGGGGCAACGGTGCAGAGCACTATATGGCACAGCTATGGGGCAACGGTGCAGAGCACTATATGGCACAGCTATGGGGCAACGGTGCAGAGCACTATATGGCACAGCTATGGGGCAACGGTGCAGAGCACTATATGGTACAGCTATGGGGCAACGGTGCAGAGCACTATATGGCACAGCCAGTGGCGTAACTACAAAGTTATGGGCCCCGGTGCGAACTTCCAAATGGGGCCCCCCCCCCTACCTCCGTGACGCCCCCCCACCCCCTTCCCCTAGATACGCCTCGGACTGTTGCAGGAATCTCCTGCACTGCAACATGGTGTTGGGTGCCAGCACAGCCCGCACAGTGGTATATCCAGCACAGCCCGCACAGTGGTATATCCAGCACAGCCCGCACAGTGGTATATCCAGCACAGCCCGCACAGTGGTATATCCAGCACAGCCCGCACAGTGGTATATCCAGCACAGCCCGCACAGTGGTATATCCAGCACAGCCCGCACAGTGGTATATCCAGCACAGCCCGCACAGTGGTATATCCAGCACAGCCCGCACAGTGGTATATACAGCACAGCCCGCACAGTGGTATGTACAGCACAGCCCGCACAGTGGTATGTACAGCACAGCCCGCACAGTGGTATATACAGCACAGCCCGCACAGGGGTATATACAGCACAGCCCGCACAGGGGTATATACAGCACAGCCCGCACAGGGGTATATACAGCACAGCCCGCACAGGGGTATATCCAGCACAGCCCGCACAGGGGTATATACAGCACAGCCCGCACAGGGGTATATACAGCACAGCCCGCACAGGGGTATATACAGCAGAGCCAGCACAGGGGTATATAGAGCACAGCCCGCACAGGGGTATATACAGCACAGCCCGCACAGGGGTATATACAGCAAAGCCCGCACAGGGGTATATACAGCAGAGCCCGCACAGGGGTATATACAGCAAAGCCCGCACAGGGGTATATACAGCACAGCCAGCACAGGGGTATATACAGCACAGCCGGCACAGGGGTATATAGAGCACAGCCAGCACAGGGGTATATAGAGCACAGCCAGCACAGGGGTATATAGAGCACAGCCCGCACAGGGGTATATAGAGCACAGCCCGCACAGGGGTATATACAGCACAGCCCGCACAGGGGTATATACAGCAGAGCCCGCACAGGGGTATATACAGCAGAGCCCGCACAGGGGTATATAGAGCACAGCCCGCACAGGGGTATATAGAGCACAGCCCGCACAGGGGTATATACAGCAGAGCCCGCACAGGGGTATATACAGCACAGCCAGCACAGGGGTATATAGAGCACAGCCCGCACAGGGATATATACAGCAGAGCCCACACAGGGGTATATACAGCAGAGCCCGCACAGGGGTATATGCAGCACAGCCAGCACAGGGGTATATAGAGCACAGCCAGCACAGGGGTATATAGAGCACAGCCAGCACAGGGGTATATAGAGCACAGCCAGCACAGGGATATATACAGCACAGCCCGCACAGGGATATATACAGCACAGCCCGCACAGGGATATATACAGCACAGCCCGCACAGGGGTATATGCAGCACAGGGGTATATAGAGCACAGCCAGCACAGGGGTATATAGAGCACAGCCCGCATCTCATCTTCCCCCCCCCCCCCCCGATAATGGCCCCACAGTCCGGTGAAAAAGAAAAAAAAAAACTCTCCTCACCTTTCCTTTTGCCCGCGCTGCTCCTGGTGGCTGCAGTCTGCCCAGGACACTGCAGGTGCGCGATGATATGACGTCATCGCGCACCCGCAGTGTACTGTCAGAGGCAGAGCGGGGAATGATGGGAGAGGGAGCGTCAGGTGACGCTCTCCTCCATCATTGCATTGAACTATACCGGTGTCATAGACGCCGGTATAGTTAAATGCGGCGGCGGCGGCGGCGGCGGCGGCGGCGGGGGGGGGGGGAGGAACAGTGCAGCGGCCCACTACTGGCATCGGCTCTTCTGGCATTTGCCAGAAGTGCCCGATGTCCAGCCCGGCCCTGCCCTGACCTGCCGGCCCGGGGCCCCTGACCTGCGGGGCCCGGTCGCAATGGCGACCGCTGCGACCGCGGTCGTTACGCCCCTGGGCACAGCTATGGGGCAACGGTGCAGAGCACTATATGGCACAGCTATGGGGCAACGGTGCAGAGCACTATATGGCACAGCTATGGGGCAACGGTGCAGAGCACTATATGGCACAGCTATGGGGCAACGGTGCAGAGCATTATATATATGGCACAGCTATGGGGCAACGGTGCAGAGCACTATATGGCACAGCTATGGGGCAACGGTGCAGAGCACTATATGGTACAGCTATGGGGCAACGGTGCAGAGCACTATATGGCACAGTTATGGTGCAACGGTGCAGAGCACTATATGGCACAGCTATGGGGCAACGGTGCAGAGCATTATATATATGGCACAGCTATGGGGCAACGGTGCAGAGCACTATATGGCACAGCTATGGGGCAACGGTGCAGAGCACTATATGGCACAGCTATGGGGCAACTGTGCAGAGCACTATATGGCACAGCTATGGGGCAACGGTGCAGAGCATTATATATATGGCACAGCTATGGGGCAACGGTGCAGAGCACTATATGGCACAGCTATGGGGCAACGGTGCAGAGCACTATATGGCACAGCTATGGGGCAACGGTGCAGAGCATTATATATATGGCACAGCTATCTATGGGGCAACGGTGCTGAGCATTGTATATATGGCACAGCTTTATGTGGAGTATCTATGGGGCAACGGTGCAGATCATTGTATATATGGCACAACTTTATGTGGAGCATCTATGGGGCCATAATGAACGGTGCAGAGCATTATATGTGGCACAGCTTTATGTGGAGCATCTATGGGGCCATAATGAACGGTGCAGAGCATTATATATGGCACAGCTTTATATGGAGCATCTATGGGGCCATAATGAACGGTATGGAGTATCTATTTTTAATTTTGAAATTCACCGGTAGCTGCTGCATTTTCCACCCTAGGCTTATACTCGAGTCAATAAGTTTTCCCAGTTTTTTGTGGCAAAATTAGGGGGGTCGGCTTATACTCGGGTCGGCTTATACTCGAGTATATACGGTAATTAAATAATTTAAAAAATGGCGTGGTGACTCATCTATTCTTGATAACCAACCTTGCTGAAGTTGATAGCTGAGGGTTGTAGCCCCCAGCTGTCAGTTTTGCCTGGCTGGTTATCAAAAATACAAGGGAACCCATGCAGGTTTTTTTTTTTTATCATTTATTTACAGCGCAGGAGCCGGCTAATGAATATTCCCGTCCGCCGTTCCTGCTTTCACTGTTATTAGCGGCAGCAGGTGTCAGCTGATGGGAGCTGTAGTCCCATCAGCTAACACCAGTGACTGGAGGTAAACTTTATACCTCTGAGCACAGCTGCAGGCTTATTCTGTCACACTGTGATTTGACAGCATGAGAACGGTGGCAGTCTGACCGGATGTAATGATGTTACCGCCGATTAGAAGCAGTGTTTGCCATGCTGTCAAGCACATGACTTTGTGGCAAACACTGGATGTTTGGGCCCCACATTCAAGTGAATGGGATCCAGGTTCGGTCCGGGAACTTTTCTGATACTTAAACCCAAACTTTCTTTAACTGTTCAGCCGAATCAGCTGACCCGAACATCCAGGAGTCCGCCCATCTCTAGTCCTGACTTAAACAAACAGTGGGTTGGGAGCACCAAAAGGAGAATTTGCGCAGGACAACACTAAGGCCTCTTTCACACTTCCGTTTTTTGCCATACGTCGCAATCCGTCGTTTGGCAAAAAAACGAATCCTGCAAATGTGCCCGCAGGATGCGTTTTCTTGCCATTCACTTTTATTGACGACGGATTGTGACGAATGGGCACACGTCGCGTCCATCATGCAACAGATGCATCGTGATTTTGCGGCCCGTCGTGACGAAAAAACGTTCAATGTAACGTTTTTTCGTCCGTCGAAACCGCCATTTCCGACCGCGCATGCGCAGCCGGAACTACGCCCCCTCCTCCACCGGAATTCATAATGGGCAGCGGATGCATCTGAAAACTGCATCCGCTGCCCACGTTGTGCACTATTTGCACAACGTCCGTCGGTACGTCGGGATGACGGAAATGTTAAAGAGGCCTCAGCCTGAGGCTGGCCTTTGACCTATATATTTATTATTTTATAACTTATCTCTAATAAAAATATATCTTAAAAGAGAACAAAAATCAGCTCAAGATATCAATAAAAATATTTTGGACATAAAAAACAACATCAACAAAATTGTTCAAGAGCCTTATCATTTAGAGTCCAAATACTCTGGCAGTTAAAGGATTAGGTTGCACATATAAAGAGCAGTATTTGAACTGCCAAAAACCATTGAAATCACAAACCTCCCATGTACAAGATGGACTGTGTGAATTTTTAGAGGTGTGAACCTTGTAAGAAGCATGAGGCCACTTATAAGAATGTCTGAATTACAATCTATCTTAATTCCATGACAGACGGGCTGAGGCTTGTGAATTGCGATGTCATGAACTGTCTTATTTGTATTTCCTCAGTTACTAAACTATAGCTGGCAAGAAAGGAAGAACAGTGTTATATTTAGAGGAGTGGTTAGGATTTCCCATAATACATTGATAATCCACCATTATATTACACTGCTCAAAAAAATAAAGGGAGCACTAAAATCCCACATCCTAGATATCACTGAATGAAATATTCCAGTTGTAAATCTTTATTCATTACATAGTGGAATGTGTTGAGAACAATAAAACCTAAAAATGAACAACGTAAATCACAACTAATATCCCACGGAGGTCTGTAGATGCTCAAAATCAAAGTGGAAAATGAAGTTACAAGCTGGTCCAACTTCAGTGGAAATGCCTCAAGACAAGGAAATGATGCTCACTAGTGTGTGTGGCCTCCAAGTGCCTATATGACCTCCCTACAATGCCTGGGCATGCTCCTGATGAAGTGGCGGATGGTCTCCTGAGGGATCTCCTCCCTGACCAGGACAAAGCATCCGTCAACTCCTGGACAGTCTGTGGTGCAACGTGACATTGGTGGATGATGCAAAACATGAAGTCCCAGATATGTTCAATCGGATTCAGGTCTGGGGAACAGGCGGGCCAGTCCATAGCTTCAATGCCTTCATCTTGCAGAAACTGATGACATACTCCAGCCACATGAGGTATGGCATTGTCCTGCATTAGGAGGAACCCAGGGCCAACTGCACCAGCATATGGTCCACAAGGGGTCTGAGGATCTCATCTTGGTGCCTAATGGCAGTCAGGCTACCTCTGGTGAGCACATAGAGGGCTGTGCGGCCCTCCAAAGAAATGCCACCCCACATCATTACTGACCCACTGCCAAACCGGTCATGCTGAAGGATGTTGCAGGCAGCAGATAGCTCTCCACAGCATCTCCAAACTCTGTTACATCTGTCACATGTGCTCAGTGTGAACCAGCTTTCATCCGTGAAGAGCACATCCTCATGAAGTTGGTTTTTAATCGTTTATGCAGACACATGCAAATTTGTGGCCTGCTGGAGGTCATTTTGCAGGGCTCTGGCAGTGCTCCTCCTGTTCCTCCTTGCACAAAGGCTGAGGTAGCGGTCCTGCTGCTGGGTTGTTTCCCTCCTACGGCCCCCTCCACATCTCCTGGTGTACTGGCCTGTCTTCTGGTAGAATCTCCAGCCTCTGGACACTATGCTGACAGACACAGCAAACCTTCTTGCCACAGCTCACATTGATGTGCCATCCTGGATAAGCTGCACTACCTGAGCCACTTGTGTGGGTTGTGGAGTCCGTCTCATGCTACCATGAGTGTGAAAGCACAAACAACATTCAAAAGTGACCAAAACATCAGCCTGAAAGCATTGGTACTGAGATGTGGTCTGTGTTCCCCACTTGCAGAAACACTCCTTTATTGAGTGTGTCTTGATGATTGTGTAACACCCCAGGTAACCGCTTGTTGCAGTGTTGTTGCCTTCCTTTCGGGGAGGGGGATGTCATGCTTGGAGGCAAGGAGGATTCCCGTTATCAGGTAAAGCACCTACATGCAACACAGTCTGAATCCAGGCCAGAAGGGGGAGCTCTGAACCCGGATTCAGGGGAGCTTCCCCAGCTATAAGTATTCTGGTCTGGAGGAGGAGTTAGATCAGTCTGGAGAGACAGTGGAGGAGAGAGGACTGAGAGGAGACAGTGGGGCCGAGCAGCCACATGTGAGCTGCAGCTCCAGGAAAGGAAGATAACCTGAAGGGTTGGAATGTAGTGATCATTTGAGGAAAGGAGCAAAGGCGAAGGAAAGGGCTTAGAGGAGAACTGTGACCGGGCACCCTCTGAGCCGAAGCCCGAGGTTGTGTTGAACTCCAGGTTGCAGAGCAGAACCGGAGGGCAAAGGACTTTATGTAATTTGCCCACACCCACACCTGAAGGTGCAGCAGTACACGAATAGCCGGGGTCGTGATAGAGACCCTATAAAAAGGCTCGCACTGCCCACCATATGGGTAACTGTCCCAGGACATGAGAGGACTTTGCCAGAAAGCCACAGGCAGCAAGGACTTTGCATACGAGCACGAGTAGGAAGGCTTACGGACCTCACCTGGGAGAGGGATCCACTTTTGCCTTCAGGCTATCCAGACCATATCACCACCTGTTCCTGGTACCCTGGACTATGGCCTGCTTACAACCAGTAAACCAGGTAAAGACAACTCTGTATCCTCCATTTATTTGCCGGCATACACCTTCCCTGCCCAGCACACCGGGAGCCCTGGGGAACCCGCTTCACCTGTGGGAAGCGTCACCATGTTTGCTGCAGTAACATCGCCCCAGAGGACCCCTTTAAGCAGCGTCAGTCCCCTCTGACCAAGAACCACAGGTAGCGTCATGAACACAAACTTTATTACAATTCCCTTAAAAGACCTTTCCCTTTTACTTAGGTGCCCAGGGTCATGGACCCACCGTGACATCCCCTTTAACTACTGGACCCAGTACCGAGTACCCCACGGTCCTGGCGGGTGACTCATTTGCAAATAATTTCCATCTGTTTTCTATTCCATTTGCACAACAGCATATGAAATTGGTTGTCAAACAGTGTTGCTTCCTAAGTGGACAGATTGATTTCACAGAAGTTTGATTCACTTGTATATATATGTTTGGCAGATAACGTTATGTTGCTTCAATCAGAATGTAACAGATGTCCTAGGATATAGTTGTCTGAATACACGTGTGTTATAAAAGTAATGTGTAGCAATTAGACATACTGTAGGTGAATTCATTCCCATGCCCATTGACCAGGTCCATTATTTGTTACTGCTGGATGGAAGGCCTGCAAATTTCCTTACATTATGGCATTCCCAGCTCTCCTTCTGATTAGTTGAGCTCTTGCAACATCGTGTGTTATCAAAGGAAGAGATGGAAATGCTACGAAGTAGGCCTGTGTCACACTTGTTCAAGGCGAGAAACTCGCGCATCAATACCCGACACTGCCGGAGTGTGCGGCTGCATGTATTTCTATGCAGCTGAACACTATATGCAGTCTTCACAGCTGGGGTTGTTATGGACTGCAAAAGGTGAGCAGACTGCTGAGCCTAGGGTGTTCGGCAGAAAGAAGGAAGCGAGCCAGGACCAGGGCTGGATACATGCTAGTGGGCTCCATAGCCACAAGGTACCGACAGTTGGCATCCCGTAGGGAGGTCGTTACATATTACAGGACGTAGGGAAGATGGGGGTCCCTAGAAGAATTAGGGACCTGTCATCACATCTTGCTCAACCAGCGGGCAGTAGAGACGGAACATTTGCCTGGAAGGCTGCAAGAGCTGACAGCTGGAACCAGGTTCCTCAAAATTGAGGGGCGACATCGCTGGTATTCGATGAGTCTACTTTGAGAAGGAAGGGAGCAGGATGAACCCTTCTTGCAAAATGAACAGGCCTGGGAGAGGCTCCTTGAAGCAGCTCAAGACGGGGCTACCTCTCCCGAGAGATCAAATTGTGCTTGGGGTTCCCCATCTCCTATGCTAGAGCAGGAAAGGGTGCAGGTGACAGAGGGGGCTATCACCCGTTTCTATATGTCGGGAGCACTGGCACTACTCAAAGCCAGGTTTATTATAGCCCAGGCATCTGGGAATTGTGCTCTAGGAAACAGGGGGAGGCAGTCTCCCCAGCCTCCTGATTAGAGATGAGGGAAAGTTTTAAATTAGGGGCTAACACCAGGAAAAGTGACATAATTTGACCCACAGTAGAAATTTTATAATGGCTCAGCAGTCAGGCATAGAACATGCAAGAGATAGGGCCAGCATTTACAGCTTTGAATTTAAGTTAAAATTAAGAGGTGGGTGAGGGATCGGTGTAGGCAAGCTGCGCTCTGAGCCCTGATACCTAATGCAACAGCTCAAACTGCTTTTCTGCTTAGCTACAAATATCAGCATAGACTACTATTATTAGAAACATTTAAGGATAGTAATACAGGTAGTTGACTGAAAGTAAGTGCAGGCCTGCCAGTCTGGGAGCTCCACTGCTACAGGTAACACGCATGAAGAAGACCCACGAGGAAAAGTGGCATCATTTGACTCACAGTAGAAATATTATTATGGTGCAGCAGTCAGGCATGGGCCATGCATGAGACAAGGCCTGCATTTCCAGCTTTTAAATTAAGTTGAAATTAACAGTTGGGTAAGGGATTGGTGTATGCCTGCTGTGCTGAGAGCCCTGCCAAATTCAAGCAACACACATGAAGGAGACCCAACTTGGAGTCCAAACATTACCAAAAATTAGGGTCAGACACCAGGAAATGTGCCATCAATTGACCCACAGTAGAAATTTTATAATGTCACAGCAGTAGACAGATGATGCAGGATCATGGAGACAGATGAGGCAGGATCATGGGACAGATGGGGCAGGATCATGGGACAGATGGGGCAGGATGGGGAGATCATATGGGACAGGATGGGGAGATCATATGGAGTAGGATGGGGCAGAATGTAGACACATGAGGGCAGGATAGGAGAACATATGGGGTCAGGATGGGAGAACATATGGCTGGAGTAAGGAATGAGACACGAAGGGGCCAGGATGGGGGATATTATTACTGTAGGGGCTAATTAAGAGATATTATTACTGCAGGGATGTATTTTTTTTTAGGATACTGTTTTCAATGGGGGGTGATGCTAGTATTGTGCATGGCGGCACTATGTTGCCTTTTTTTCTTCATCTGGTGTAGTGTAGAAGTTAGGAAAAAATTAAGTAATGTGCTCTGGAAGCGGTGCTCTAGATAACTGTTATTTCCTGCAGAGACGAGTCCTGGCTGTAAGAAATTATTGCGATGTGTGCTGGATGAAGAAGAAAAGCGAAGATGAAGAACTTCAACTAAAGACATCAGCGATGAGTCAGTGTGCTACCTATACACTTACACTATACACTGTATATTATATACAGAGCTCTTGGGTATAATGTCATCGACGATCCCTGTATTACCTGTACACTGACACTATATACAGAGCTCCTGTGTATAATGTCACTGGTGGTCACTGTAATACCTGTGTAACATCCCTGTAGGCATCACTGCATGGCTTCTCATCTCCCCTCTTACTCACCACTCTGGGCCATGCTGTGAGTTCTGTTCTCTGCCGCCTCCACGCTCTGCGCCTCATGTCCTTGCTTGCTGCATACTTCCTGGCTGTATGCTTAGGGTGGCAGCCCTAGCACTTCCTGTTTCTTATAGAGACTGTGTGCACCTTCCTAAGGTGTCCCCTGCCAATTGCCAAGAGGCATCAGGTACTTAAGGCATTCCCACCCTTAGGGGGTGCCTTAGAAACAAACTCTGTCAGTTTGTCTTTGGCTACTGAGTTGCCAGGTCGTGTCCTGCTATTTCTCTTGTTTCTGCCACCCAGGGGGCTTCGTACCTTGGCCTGCACCTGTGTCTCTCGTTTCTGCCTTCCCAGGGGCTGCATACCATGGTCTGAATCCTTGTTCCTGTACCTGATCCTGTCTGAACTGAGTCCTATACCTGTGTCTGTGTGTATCCCTGTCTGTAGCCTTTCCTATTCCACTGTGTGATTCCTTGTGCTCACTCCTTCTACTCTTTGCTCCGCCACCTGCGGTTCTGCTCTTTGCTCCACCACCTGAGGCTCTGCTCTTTACCCCACCACCTGTGGCTTTGCTCTTTGAATCGCTACCAGAGGTGCTGCTCTTTGCCCGCAACCTGCGGCTCTGCTCTTTGCTCTGCATTCTGTTGCTCTGCTCTTGCTCCGCAACCTGGGCCTCTGCTCTTTGCTCCGCATCCTGTGGTTCTGCTCTTTGCTATGCATCCTGTGGCTCTGATATTTGCACCACTACTAGAGGTGCTGCTTTTTGTTACCCATCCTGCAGCTCTGCTGTTTGCGCTCGCTCTCTGCGGTTCCTGTCCCGTTAGTCTGTACTGGCTCCTACCAGTTCCTGTCTCTCCAGTCTGAACTGGTTCCTTATCCTACTGATTCCTGCCTGTGTTCCCATGTCTCCTGAAGCAATTCCTGTCCCTCCAGTCTGAACATGCTCCTAACAGTTCCTGACCCTCCAGTCTGAACTTGTTCCTATCTGTTCCCTACTTGTACCTGCCTGTGTTCCTGCCCTACCCTTTACCATCCCGATTCCTTCAGTGTGTTCCATGCTTGCCTGCCTGCCAGAATGCAAGCTGTACCTGCCTGCCTGCCAGAGTGCCAGCCTTGCCTGCCTGCCAGAGTGCCAGCCGTGCCCGCTAGAGTAAAAGTCGTGCTCGCACCTGTCACTAGAGTTTTGTCCCTCAGTAGGATCAGCTGCTACAGCCAGACACCGCCCTGGAGTGGTACCTGGCAGCTACCTGCCGCACAATCCTGACCTCACAATCATAGGCTCCAGTAAACACCAAGTTAGCTGCTTAGTCATGCCCCTTCCAGAGTAGTCTGGTTTGTGGCACAGTGGGGTCACAATTCTTCGCTCATGTCACTCAGTCTGGGCACGAGCGTGACAACCTGTACCATGTATACAGACCTTCTGTGTATAATGTCACTGGTGATTACTGTATTACCTGTACACTGATACTATATACTATGTACAGAGCTCCTGGGTATAGTGGCGCTTATGGTAATATTAGTATTGTGTTTTTTTATTACTGATCAGTATTGTAGTATTCAGTCACTACATGGGGATAATATGTGATCTGTGTTATGATCCTTAATGGCTGAGGATCACAAATAGACCAGCAAGTGAATAAACTAAGGAAGAGCTCTAGGGAGATGGTAACTGGACTGATCGCAAAACTAAACCTATCCAACACAACTAGAGGCAGCCGGTGAACGTGCCTAAAAAATTCCTAGACGTCTCGAGCCAGCCTGAGGAACTAGCTACCCCTAAAGAGAAAGAAAGACCTCGCTTGCCTCCAGAGAAATAATCCCCAAAGATATAGAAGCCCCCAACAAATATTAACGGTGAAGTAAGAAGAAGGCACATACATAGGGATGAAATCAGATTCAGCAAAAGAGGCCCACTAGTACTAGAAAGCAGAAAATAGAGCTGGGGTCTATGCGATCAATAAAAACCCTTACAAAATATCCATCCTGAGATTTCAAGAACCCACACACCAACTAACGGTGTGTGGGGAGAAACTCAGCCCACTAGAGCAACCAGCAAGCGAGGGCATTACATTTTAGCAAGCTGGACAAGAAAACATGATAAACACTGCTGATCAAAAAATGAGCAAACAAAACTTAGCTTATCCTGGATGGACTGGGAGCAAGGTAGTCAGAAGGAATCTGAGTAGCACTGATTACATCGACAGCCGGCAACAAGTGGAAGTAAAACAGAGCTATATAGGAACCTCCCAGAGGATAACGAACCAGCTGATAGCCAGAGACCAGCAGGATAACAGACAAAGCCACCAGGGGGAGCCCAAAGCAAAAGTCACACCATACCACCAGTGACCACAAGAGGGAGCCTGAAAACAGAGCTCACAACAGTACCCCCCCCTTGAGGAGGGGTCACCGAACCCTCATGAAAACCGCCAGGGCGATCAGGATGAGCCACATGGAAGGCACAAACCAAATCGGCCGCATGAACATCAGAGGCGACAACCCAAGAATTATCCTCCTGACCATAGCCCTTCCATTTAACCAAATACTGGAGCCTCCGTCTAGAAATACGAGAATCCAAGATCTTCTCCACCACGTATTCCAATTCTCCCTCAACCAGCACCGGGGCAGGAGGCTCAACCGGAGGAACCACAGGCACCACATACCTCCGCAACAACGAGCGATGGAACACATTATGAATAGCAAATGATGCCAGGAGGTCCAGACGAAATGACACAGGGCCAAGGACTTCCAGAATCCTATAAGGACCGATAAACCGAGGCTTGAACTTAGGAGAGGAGACCTTCATAGGAATGAAACGAGAAGACAACCACACCAAGTCCCCAACGCGAAGTCGGGGACCCACACAGCGACGGCGGTTGGCAAAGAGCTGAGCCTTCTCTTGAGACAGCTTCAAATTGTCCACCACATGATTCCAAATCTGACACAACCTATCAACCACAACATCCACTCCAGGACAGTCAGAAGGCTCCACCTGACCCGAGGAAAAACGAGGATGAAACCCCGAATTACAAAAAAAAGGAGAAACCAAAGTAGCAGAACTAGCCCGATTATTAAGGGCAAACTTGGCCAACGGCAAAAAAGTAACCCAGTCGTCCTGATCAGCAGAAACAAAACATCTTAAATAAGTCTCCAAGGTCTGATTAGTTCGCTCGGTTTGGCCATTCATCTGAGGATGGAAGGCCGACGAAAAAGACAAATCAATGCCCAATTTAGCACAAAAGGTCCGCCAAAATCTAGACACAAACTGGGATCCTCTGTCAGAAACAATGTTCTCAGGAATCCCGTGCAAACGAACCACATTTTGAAAAAACAGTGGAACCAACTCGGAGGAGGAAGGCAACTTAGGCAAGGGCACCAAATGGACCATCTTAGAAAAACGATCACACACCACCCAGATGACAGACATTCTCTGAGAGACAGGGAGATCTGAAATAAAATCCATGGAAATGTGTGTCCAAGGCCTCTTCGGGACAGGCAAAGGTAACAGCAAACCACTGGCTCGAGAACAGCAAGGCTTAGCCCGAGCACAAATTCCACAAGACTGCACAAAGGAACGCACATCCCGCGACAAGGAAGGCCACCAAAAAGACCTGGCCACCAAGTCTCTGGTACCAAATATTCCAGGATGGCCCGCCAACACCGAAGAATGAACCTCGGAGATGACTCTGTTGGTCCATCTATCCGGGACAAACAGTCTCTCCGGTGGACAGTGATCAGGTCTATCCGCCTGAAACTCTTGCAGCACACGTCGCAAATCTGGGGAGATGGCAGACAAAATCACCCCTTCTCTAAGGATACCAGCCGGCTCTGAATCTCCAGGAGAGTCAGGCACAAAACTCCTAGAAAGAGCATCAGCTGTCATGATCTCAATGGCAAGAGAACATAGCATAAGCATATATAGGAACTAGCTCTTGGAAGATGGGAACTGAGCTGACCATGAACTAAACCTAACGCACAACTAGCAGTGGCCGGGTAGCATGCCTACGTTGATTCTAGATGCCCAGCACCAGCCGGAGGACTAAATAATGCTAGCAGAGGAAAATATCAGTCCTAGCTCACCTCTAGAGAAATACCCCGAAAGGAGACAGAGGCCCCCCACATGTATTGGCGGTGAATTAAGATGAAATAACAAACGTAGTATGAAAATAGGTTTAGCAAATTTGAGGTCCACTTACTACATAGCAGAAGACAGAAAGGACACTTTCATGGTCAGCTGAAAACCCTATCAAAACACCATCCAGAAATTACTTTAAAACTCTGGCATTAACTCATAACACCAGAGTGGCAATTCCTGTTCACAAGAGCTTTCCAGACACAGTAACGAAACTACAGCTGTGAACTGGAACAAAAATGCAAAAACAAACATGGACAAGAGTCCAACTTATCTAGTAGTTGTCTAGGAGCAGGAACAAGCACAGAGAGGCTTCTGATAACATTGTTGACCGGCAAGCAACTAACAGAGCAGCAAGGTTATATAGCGACTCCCACATCTTGATGGGAACAGGTGAACAGAGAAGATGAAAACACCAGTTCAATTCCACCAGTAGCCACCGGGGGAGCCCAGAATCCAAATTCACAACAGTACCCCCCCCTCAAGGAGGGGGCACCGAACCCTCACCAGAACCACCAGGGCGATCAGGATGGGCCCTATGAAAGGCACGAACCAGATCAGAGGCATGAACATCAGATGCATTCACCCAAGAATTATCCTCCTGGCCGTATCCCTTCCACTTGACCAGATACTGGAGTCTCCGTCTGGAAACACGAGAGTCTAAGATTTTCTCCACAACGTACTCCAACTCACCCTCAACCAACACCGGAGCAGGAGGCTCAACGGAAGGCACAACCGGTACCTCATACCTGCGCAATAATGACCGATGAAAAACGTTATGAATAGAAAAGGATGCAGGGAGGTCCAAACGGAAGGAAACAGGGTTAAGAATCTCCAATATCTTATACGGGCCGATGAACCGAGGCTTAAACTTAGGAGAAGAGACCCTCATAGGGACAAAACGAGAAGACAACCACACCAAATCCCCAACAAGCCGAGGACCAACACGACGGTGGCGGTTGGCAAAAAGCTGAGTCTTCTCCTGGGACAACCTCAAATTGTCCACCACCTGCCCCCAGATCTGATGCAATCTCTCCACCACAGCATCCACTCCAGGACAATCCGAAGATTCCACCTGACCAGAGGAAAATCGAGGATGAAACCCCGAATTACAGAAAAACGGGGACACCAAAGTGGCAGAGCTGGCCCGATTATTGAGAGCGAACTCTGCCAATGGCAAAAAAGCAACCCAATCATCCTGGTCAGCAGACACAAAACACCTCAGATATGTCTCCAGGGTCTGATTAGTCCGCTCGGTCTGGCCATTCGTCTGAGGATGGAAAGCGGACGAAAAAGATAAATCTATGCCCATCCTAGCACAGAATGCCCGCCAAAATCTAGACACGAATTGGGTCCCTCTGTCAGAAATGATATTCTCAGGAATACCATGCAAACGAACAACATTTTGAAAAAACAGAGGAACCAACTCGGAAGAAGAAGGCAACTTGGGCAGAGGAACCAAATGGACCATCTTAGAGAAACGGTCACACACCACCCAGATGACAGACATCTTCTGAGAAACAGGCAGATCTGAAATAAAATCCATCGAGATGTGCGTCCAAGGCCTCTTAGGAATAGGCAAGGGCAACAATAATCCACTAGCCCGAGAGCAACAAGGCTTGGCCCGAGCACAAACGTCACAAGACTGCACAAAGTCTCGCACATCTCGTGACAGAGAAGGCCACCAGAAGGACCTTGCCACCAAATCCCTGGTACCAAAAATGCCAGGATGACCTGCCAACGCAGAAGAATGAACCTCAGAGATGACTCTAATGGTCCAATCATCAGGAACAAACAGTTTATCAGGTGGGCAACGATCCGGTCTATCTGCCTGAAACTCCTGCAAGGCCCGCCGCAGGTCTGGAGAAACGGCTGACAATACCACTCCATCCTTAAGGATACCTGTGGGCTCAGAGTTACCAGGCGAGTCAGGCTCAAAACTCCTAGAAAGGGCATCCGCCTTAACATTCTTAGAACCCGGTAGGTATGACACCACAAAATCAAACCGAGAGAAAAATAATGACCAGCGCGCCTGTCTAGGATTCAGGCGCCTGGCGGTCTCAAGATAAATCAAGTTTTTGTGGTCAGTCAATACCACCACCTGATGTCTGGCCCCCTCAAGCCAATGGCGCCACTCCTCAAAAGCCCACTTCATGGCCAAAAGCTCCCGATTCCCAACATCATAATTCCGCTCAGCGGGCGAAAATTTACGGGAAAAGAAGGCACAAGGCCTCATCACGGAGCAGTCAGAACTTTTCTGCGACAACACTGCCCCAGCTCCGATCTCAGAAGCGTCGACCTCAACCTGAAAAGGTAGAGCAACATCAGGCTGACGCAACACAGGGGCAGAGGAAAAACGGCGCTTAAGCTCCCGAAAGGCCTCCACAGCGTCAGGGGACCAATCAGCAACATCAGCACCCTTCTTAGTCAAATCGGTCAATGGCTTAGCAATATCCGAAAAACCAGCAATAAATCGACGATAAAAGTTAGCAAAGCCCAAAAATTTCTGAAGACTCTTAAGAGAAGAGGGCTGCGTCCAATCACAAATAGCTTGAACCTTGACAGGATCCATTTCAATGGAAGAGGGAGAAAAAATATATCCCAAAAAGGAAATCCTCTGTACCCCAAAAACACACTTAGAACCCTTCACACACAAAGAATTAGACCGCAAAACCTGGAAAACCCTCCTGACTTGCTGGACATGAGAGTCCCAGTCATCCGAAAAAATCAGAATATCATCCAGATACACAATCATAAATTTATCCAAATAATCGTGAAAAATATCATGCATAAAGGACTGGAAAACTGACGGAGCATTTGAAAGACCAAAAGGCATCACTAAATACTCAAAGTGGCCCTCGGGCGTATTAAATGCGGTTTTCCACTCATCCCCCTGCCTGATTCGCACCAAATTATACGCCCCACGAAGGTCAATCTTAGAGAACCACTTGGCCCCCTTTATGCGAGCAAACAAATCAGTCAGCAACGGCAATGGGTATTGATATTTTACAGTGATTTTATTCAAAAGCCGATAATCGATACATGGTCTCAAAGAGCCGTCTTTTTTTGACACAAAGAAAAAACCGGCTCCTAAGGGAGATGACGATGGACGAATATGTCCCTTTTCCAAGGACTCCTTTATATATTCTCGCATAGCAGCATGTTCAGGCACAGACAGATTAAATAAACGACCCTTTGGGTATTTACTACCCGGGATTAAATCTATGGCACAATCGCACTCTCGGTGCGGAGGTAATGAACCAAGCTTGGATTCTTCAAAGACGTCACGATAGTCAGACAGGAACTCAGGAATTTCAGAGGGAATAGATGATGAAATGGAAACCACAGGTACATCCCCATGAGCCCCCTTACATCCCCAGCTCAACACAGACATAGCTCTCCAGTCGAGGACTGGGTTGTGAGATTGCAGCCAAGGCAATCCTAGCACCAAATCATCATGTAGATTATACAGCACCAGAAAGCGAATAATCTCCTGGTGATCCGGATCAACACGCATAGTTACTTGTGTCCAGTATTGTGGTTTATTGTTAGCCAATGGGGTGGAGTCAATCCCCTTCAGAGGAATAAGAGTCTCCAAAGGCTCTAAATCATACCCACAGCGTTTGGCAAAGGACCAATCCATAAGACTTAAAGCGGCGCCAGAGTCGACATAGGCGTCCGTGGCAATAGATGACAAAGAGCAAATCAGGGTCACAGATAGAATAAACTTAGATGGTAAGGTGCAAATGGAAACAGATTTATCAAGCTTTTTAGTGCGCTTAGAGCATGCTGATATAACATGAGTAGAATCACCACAATAGAAACACAACCCATTTTTCCGTCTAAAATTCTGCCGCTCGCTTCGGGACAGAATTCTATCACACTGCATACTCTCTGGCGACTTCTCAGTGGACACCGCCAGATGGTGCACTGGTTTGCGCTCCCGCAAACGCCTATCGATCTGAATAGCCATTGTCATGGACTCATTCAGACCCGCAGGCACAGGGAACCCCACCATAACATCCTTAATGGCATCAGAGAGACCCTCTCTGAAAGTCGCCGCCAGGGCGCACTCATTCCACTGAGTAAGCACAGACCATTTACGGAATCTTTGGCAGTAAATTTCCGCTTCATCTTGCCCCTGAGATAGGGACATCAAAGTTTTTTCTGCCTGAAGCTCCAAATGAGGTTCGTCATAAAGCAACCCCAAGGCCAGAAAAAACGCATCCACATTGAGCAACGCAGGATCCCCTGGTGTCAATGAAAAAGCCCAGTCTTGAGGGTCGCCCCGGAGCAAGGAAATCACAATCCTGACCTGCTGTGCAGGGTCTCCGGCAGAGCGAGATTTCAGGGACAAAAATAATTTGCAATTATTTCGAAAATTCTGAAACCCAGATCTATTCCCCGAGAAAAATTCCGGCAAAGGAATTCTCGGCTCAGATACAGGTGCATGACAAACAAAATCTTGCAAATTTTGTACCTTCGTGGCGAGATTATTCAAACCTGCAGTTACACTCTGAAGATCCATTACAAACAGGTGGACACAGAGCCATTCAAAGATTAGAAGGAGAGAAAAAAAAAAAAAAATTTCAGCAGACTACTTATTTCTCTCCTTTCTCAGCCAAGGATTTTAACCCTTTAGTGGGCCGGTCAAACTGTCATGATCTCAATGGCAAGAGAACATAGCATAAGCATATATAGGAACTAGCTCTTGGAAGATGGGAACTGAGCTGACCATGAACTAAACCTAACGCACAACTAGCAGTGGCCGGGTAGCATGCCTACGTTGATTCTAGATGCCCAACACCAGCCGGAGGACTAAATAATGCTAGCAGAGGAAAATATCAGTCCTAGCTCACCTCTAGAGAAATACCCCGAAAGGAGACAGAGGCCCCCCACATGTATTGGCGGTGAATTAAGATGAAATAACAAACGTAGTATGAAAATAGGTTTAGCAAATTTGAGGTCCACTTACTACATAGCAGAAGACAGAAAGGACACTTTCATGGTCAGCTGAAAACCCTATCAAAACACCATCCAGAAATTACTTTAAAACTCTGGCATTAACTCATAACACCAGAGTGGCAATTCCTGTTCACAAGAGCTTTCCAGACACAGTAACGAAACTACAGCTGTGAACTGGAACAAAAATGCAAAAACAAACATGGACAAGAGTCCAACTTATCTAGTAGTTGTCTAGGAGCAGGAACAAGCACAGAGAGGCTTCTGATAACATTGTTGACCGGCAAGCAACTAACAGAGCAGCAAGGTTATATAGCGACTCCCACATCTTGATGGGAACAGGTGAACAGAGAAGATGAAAACACCAGTTCAATTCCACCAGTAGCCACCGGGGGAGCCCAGAATCCAAATTCACAACAATCAGCCTTCACATTCCTCGAACCAGGCAGGTACGAAACCACGAAATCAAAACGAGAGAAAAACAACGACCAACGAGCCTGTCTGGGATTCAGCCGCTTGGCCGACTCGAGGTAAATCAAATTCTTGTGATCAGTCAAGACCACCACACGATGCTTAGCTCCCTCGAGCCAATGTCGCCACTCCTCAAATGCCCACTTCATAGCCAACAACTCCCGATTACCGACATCATAATTCCGCTCGGCAGGCGAAAACTTTCTTGAAAAGAAAGCACATGGCTTCATCACAGAGTCATCGGAGCTTCTCTGCGACAAAACAGCCCCCGCTCCAATCTCAGAAGCATCAACCTCCACCTGGAAAGGAAGTGAGACATCTGGCTGACATAAGACCGGAGCCGAAGAAAACCGGCGCTTCAGCTCCCAAAAGGCCTCCACAGGCGCAGAGGACCAATTAGTCACATCAGAACCTTTCTTGGTCAAATCCGTCAAAGGCTTAACAACACCAGAAAAATTAGCTATGAAGCGACGGTAAAAATTAGCAAACCCAAGAACTTCTAAAGACTCTTAACAGATGTAGGCTGCGTCCAGTCATGAATAGCCTGAACCTTGACTGGGTCCATCTCAATAGTAGAAGGAGAAAAAATGAAACCTAAAAAAGAAATCTTCTGGACTCCAAAAAGACATTTTGAGCCCTTCACAAATAAAGCATTGTCACGCAGGACCTGAAAGACCATCCTGACCTGCTTAACATGAGACTCCCAATCATCCGAAAAAACCAGAATATCATCCAGATACACAATCATAAACTTATCCAGATATTCACGGAAGATGTCATGCATAGAGGACTGAAAGACTGAAGGAGCATTAGAAAGTCCAAAAGGCATCACCAGGTACTCAAAATGGCCTTCAGGCGTATTAAATGCAGTTTTCCATTCATCACCCTGTTTTATACGCACAAGGTTATACGCACCACGAAGATCTATCTTGGTGAACCAACTAGACCCCCTAATGCGAGCAAACAAATCAGTTAACAATGGCAAAGGATACTGAAATTTGACCGTGATTTTATTCAAAAGGCGATAATCAATACAAGGTCTCAGGGAACCATCCTTCTTAGCCACAAAAAAGAATCCTGCACCAAGAGGGGAAGAGGATGGGCGAATATGTCCCTTTTCCAAAGACTCCTTTATAAAACTCCGCATGGCAGCATGCTCCGGCACAGATAAATTGAAAAGTCGTCCCTTAGGAAACTTACTACCAGGAATCAAATTTATAGCACAATCACAGTCCCTATGAGGAGGTAGAGAATTGAGTTTGGGCTCCTCAAATACATCCTGGTAGTCTGACAAAAACGTAGGGACTTCAGAAGGAGTGGACGAAGCAATTGACACCACAGGAGCGTCACCATGAATTCCCTGACAACCCCAACTTGACACAGACATAGCTTTCCAATCCAGGACTGGATTATGAGTCTGCAACCATGGTAGACCCAACACGACGACATCATGCAAATTATGCAATACAAGAAAGCGAATATTCCTGATGAACAGGAGTCATGCACATGGTCACTTGTGTCCAGTACTGAGGTCTATTCGTAGCCAATGGTGTAGAGTCAATTCCCCTTAGTGGAATAGGGAATTTTAAAGGCTCAAAATCAAAACCACAGCGCCTGGCAAATGACCAATCCATGAGACTCAGGGCAGCACCTGAATCTACAAAGGCATTAACCGGGTAAGATGACAGGGAACAAATCAGGGTAACAGACAAAATGAACTTAGGCTGTAAAGTACCAATGGTGACAGATTTATCAATCTTTTTTTTGCGCTTAGAGCATGCTGAGATAACATGAGCTGAGTCACCACAGTAAAAGCACAACCCATTTTGCCGTCTATAATTTTGCCGTTCACTTCTGGTCAGAATTCTGTCACATTGCATAGATTCAGGTGTCTGTTCAGAAGACACCGCCAAATGGTGCACAGGTTTGCGCTCCCGCAACCGCCGATCAATCTGAATGGCGAGAGTCATTGACTCATTCAGACCTGCAGGCGTAGGGAACCCCACCATGACATTCTTAATGGCTTCAGAAAGACCTTCTCTGAAATTAGCAGCCAGGGCACACTCATTCCACTGAGTAAGCACCGACCATTTCCGAAATTTCTGGCAGTACACCTCTGCTTCATCTTGCCCCTGCGAGAGGGCCAATAACACTTTTTCAGCCTGGTTCTCAAGATTAGGTTCCTCATAGAGCAATCCAAGGGCCAGAAAAAATGCATCTACACTAAGCAATGCAGGATCCCCTGGCGCCAATGCGAAGGCCCAATCTTGTGGGTCACCACGCAAAAAGGAAATGATAATCTTAACTTGCTGAACGGCATCACCAGAGGAACGAGGTTTCAAAGAAAGAAACAACTTACAATTGTTCTTAAAATTCAGGAACCTAGATCTATCTCCAGAAAACAACTCCGGAATAGGTATTCTAGGCTCAGACATAGGACTGTGAACAACAAAATCCTGAATACTTTGAACCCTAGCAGCAAGATGATCCAGACTGGAAGCCAAGCTCTGGACATCCATGTCAGCAGCTGAATTCAGAGCCACACCAAGATTAAGAGGAGGAGAGAAGCTAGCACAGCAGCTAGACACACGGCAACAACAAGAAAAAAAAAAAAAAAAAAAAAAAAAATTTCTCAAGGCTTCTTTTCTCCTGCTTCTGCCATGCAATTAACACTTTGTTGGCCGGCTGTACTGTTATGATCCTTAATGGCTGAGGATCACAAATAGACCAGCAAGTGAATAAACTAAGGACGAGCTCTAGGGAGATGGTAACTGGACTGATCGCAAAACTAAACCTATCCAACACAACTAGAGGCAGCCAGTGAACGTGCCTAAAAAATTCCTAGATGTCTCGAGCCAGCCTGAGGAACTAGCTACCCCTAAAGAGAAAGAAAGACCTCGCTTGCCTCCAGAGAAATAATCCCCAAAGATATAGAAGCCCCCAACAAATATTAACGGTGAAGTAAGAAGAAGGCACATACATAGGGATGAAATCAGATTCAGCAAAAGAGGCCCACTAGTACTAGAAAGCAGAAAATAGTACTATGCGATCAATAAAAACCCTTACAAAATATCCATCCTGAGATTTCAAGAACCCACACACCAACTAACGGTGTGTGGGGAGAAACTCAGCCCACTAGAGCAACCAGCAAGCGAGGGCATTACATTTTAGCAAGCTGGACAAGAAAACATGATAAACACTGCTGATCAAAAAATGAGCAAACAAAACTTAGCTTATCCTGGATGGACTGGGAGCAAGGTAGTCAGAAGGAATCTGAGTAGCACTGATTACATCGACAGCCGGCAACAAGTGGAAGTAAAACAGAGCTATATAGGAACCTCCCAGAGGATAACGAACCAGCTGATAGCCAGAGACCAGCAGGATAACAGACAAAGCCACCAGGGGGAGCCCAAAGCAAAAGTCACACCATACCACCAGTGACCACAAGAGGGAGCCTGAAAACAGAGCTCACAACAGATCTGGTCATGGTGTGGTGGTATTTGTTCCTTGTATGTTGTATTATTCAGTCACTATGTGGTGGTAATATGTGGTCCGGCCATGGTGTGGTGGTATTTGTTCCTTGTATGTGATATTATTCGATCACTATATGCTGGTAATATGTGGACTGGTCATGATGTGATGGTATTTGTCCCTTGTATGTAGTATCATTTGGTCACTATATGGTGGTAATATGTGGTCTGGTCATGGTGTGATGGTATTTGTCCCTTGTATGTGGTTTTATTTGGTCACTATGTCGTGGTCGTATGTGGTCTGGTCATGGTGTGGCAGTATTTGTCCCTTGTATGTGGTATTATTGGTCATTTTAAAAATTGAAAAATAACTTAAAATATACCTAAAGAGTATTGGATATTTTAACAAATGTTTAATAGGTTAAAGTAGAGCATGGCCCAACCAAAACAAAAGCTTCTGGCTTTTTATGTGATCTGGTGATAGGGACTGATAATGTGATTGGTGAGGCTGTGTTACAGAAGTGGAGTTTTTCCAAGAGTGGGTGGTAGAACTGTGGAAGGTTTGAGGGGTGGAGGCGGGGCTGAAGTGGAGCCTGGGCGGAGTCTCAAGGGGGCCTGAAAATTTTGCCAGTATGGAGCCCTGAAATTTCTGGTGGAAGCCCTGTACTCATTTCTCGAAATGAGCATCCGAGCATTAGGCATTGCTCGTTTCGAGAAACAAGCATCCAAGCATGTTAGTGCACGCTCATCCCTAATAATGACGCCTCCACCATTCTTCACTGTGGTTAAATTTTATATGGGGTTCATCAGAATCACTTTAAATGATGGCAGGTGTATACTCTCTACTATTTAACATGAGTTTAAGGCCTTGTGCAGACGACCACATTTTTGATGCTAGTGCTTTTCGACAAAACATTGGATTGCAATCGGACTAATGTTATTCTATAGGGCCATGCACATGTCTGATTTGGACAATTTGCATCTGGAAATGAGATTTCATTCAGCCATGCAAGTCAATGACTCAGTCAAAAAATAAATGGACCGTACTTCATCAGAGTCTGATAAGAGTGTGATTACCATAATCAGTTTGATTTTCTCGGATGAGAGAAAATACAGTCATGTGATCATTGCCTTAATGTAATTTGCTTATTCTAAACAGAGCCACATCCATAATTATAAGAAGGTGTTCACACACATTATTTTAGTTTTGTTATTTTTATTCTCCCCCTCAAAATTATTTCAGTATTTTTCTCAGTGAATTTATATAGAATATGGGTGACATTAACATATTCACAACCTTGCGATTTTCCATTTTTGCACTTTATTTAGTGCTCCCCTTCTCCCCAGAGCCGTATCTTTTTATTTTTCCATCAATATGGCCATATCACGGCTTGTATTTGCGGGACAAGTTTTACTTTTGAATGAGACCATTGATTTTACCATAATGGCATACTGGAAAATGGGAAAAAATTCCATGGCTGCAGGGGGCTGAGGGGGCTGCAGTATACTCTGTGGGGGGCTGCATTATACGCTGAGGGGGCTGCATTATACTCTGAGGGGGCTGCAGTATACACTGAGGGTGGCTGCATTATACTCTGAGGTGGCTGTAATATACTCTGAGGGTGGCTGCATTATACTCTGAGGGTGGCTGCATTATACTCTGAAGGGAGCTGCATTATACTCTGAGGGAGCTTCATTATACTGTGTGTGTGGTTGCATTATATGCTATGAGTGTGCTGCATTATACTCTGAGGGCAGCTGCAGTATACTCTGAGGGGGCTGCATTATACTCTGAGAGGGGCTGCATTATACTCTGAGTGGTGCTACATTATACTCTGAGGGGGCTGCATTATACTGTGTGTGTGGGGTTGCATTATACTCTATGAGGGGGCTGCATTACACTCTAAGGGGCTGCATTATACTCTGAGGAGGGCTGCATTATACTCTGAGGGGAGCTGCATTATACTCTGAAGGGGGGCTACATTATACTCTGATGGAAGCTGCATTATAATCTGAAGGGGGCTACATTATACTCTGAGGGGTGCTGCATTAAACTCTGAGGGGGCTGCATTATACTCTGAGGGGGGTTGCATTATACTCTATGAGGGGGCAGCATTATACTCTAAGTGGGCTGCATAATACTGTGTGTGTGAGGCTGCATTATACTTTTTGAGGTGGCTGCAGTATACTCGGAGGGGGCTGCATTATACTCTCTCAAAGACCATGGTCAGTGCATTATACTATATGTACTATATGGAACCTGCATTATACTGTATTGAGGACTATCTGTACCCATCATTCTTCTACAGCCGGTGTAAAGAAACTTGGGAACAAGCATCAAACGGCTTCAATATTGTCGATCACACTTGTTTAATGACCTGTACTCAGCGCATGTAAATACAACCGCAATGTTTCTGTTTGATGGTGCAATATGTGAGCATTTGGTGGCCCACTTTGAACTTTTGCCTAGGCCCCACTTTGTCTAAAACCGTTCCTGATAGGAGACACACTATGACAGGCATAGGGGTCTTCTGCAGACCCCTGGATGTCATTATAACTCATCGGTGCCCTACGATCACGAGATGGGGCACCAATGGGCAGGACTTGTGATGCACTTTCGGACGCTGCATGTTAAATGATGCTGTCATTGATTGACAGTGGCATTTAACTGGTTAATAGCTGAAGGTGGATGTCAGATAGTTCTGTGGCTGTTAGAGGCACATGACAGCTGATCAGATCAACTGAAAGATGGGGGTTCAGTGTCAGAATTCACATCAAAGACAAGGGCACAACCTTGGACATACCTATATGTCCAAGTCGCATAGGGGTTAAAGCTGGAAAAAGTTGTAAAATTATTCTTCTTGGAATAATTTTTTACCTGACAAAAACCTGGCCTTATAACAACAGTGTGTAGACTTTTCATATCCACTGTGTGGGATTTAGAATGCAGATGGTATTGGTGTAGATTTAAAGGCCCATACACAGTGAACATTAGCCAAACCCACCAATTTTGGCAAGACCAGCTGGTCATCTAATGCATATAAGAGTGTGAAAACTAATAGCATATCCAGGGAATTTAGTTCTCACAAGAAGATAAGCAGCTACCAAAGATATCTCACATGGAGTGAAAGGGATCTCTAGATCTCAGCCCCTAGCACAGGCTAATGTTAGTCCGCAGAAAAGGTTCAGCAGAAGTGTAGATCCTGGCCTGAGTGCAGTAATATTGGCATATTCCCCGTTGCCCAGTGGATTGCCAGTAGTGTCAAAATCCCCTTTGCAGAAGTTAAAAATGATTGCCTAATGTACAATGGAATTATATTGGTTAATACATTTGCAGGATGGAGGGTAATTTGGTTAGAGTACTATGGAATATGAATGTTTAGGCAATGAAAAATATGTTTTCCTTTAGATAAAGAATTTTAAGTGCTTATAACATATGCAGTGGACATGTAGGTTCTGAGTACGTAAAAAAGGAATCTATTATAAAAGAATGACATTGTCATCTGTGATACTGCGATAGAGTGGGGTTCGAGTAGCCATTCTGGCTATCTTTGCTGTGGTGCAGCAAGGGTTAAACTGCTTAGTTGGATCCCTGGAGTTCTTGTCTTGGGTTATATCAGATGTTCTGAGTTAATTACTCCAAGTAGGTATATGAATCCTCCTCATTGCATCTCACCTTGCCAGTGATAGCTCTACCTCCTGGTTGGGTGGTGAAGGAAATAGTTCAGTGTTTGGAGTTGGCGGTTGGAGAGTTTTTTGGAGATTGCTGCATGAAGTTGGTTTGCGGGCTTTTCCTTATCCTCTCACATTTGGTTTGCCCTTCTAATACCTCCTCTATTTCCCACTCTTTTCTTTTGTGAGTGTATTTGTATGATGGTAGTTTTCTTTTATCCCCTGTCTGTCTGGTTAGTGTTTGCTTATACACTTCGGACTCATGCTGTTTGGCGGAAGGAACAGTAAAGGGTAAGATAGGATCATTGCAAGGTACAAGACCCCAGTGTCTTCACCATCAGAAGTAATCTGGGGGACAATAGAGTAAAACCTGTTAGAGGCTGCAAAAGACTTGAGACTTGGACATAGGTTCACATCCAGCAGGAAAACGATCCTAAACATACTGGCAGAGCTACAATGGAATGGTTTAGATGAAGGATGTCAAACTCAAATACACAATGACCAAAATTAAAAGCTTGGACAAGGTTGATATTTACTATCCAATTGTTCACAATTTAGGAAGTTTTTCCTTATTATAAAATAAAACAATGAACCTTTTGATATTTAAACTTAATGGGGATGTCTCGCAAACAAAGTGCATCTTAATTTAATTAATAAATCTTACAATTAAATATTGAAATGTTATGTAAGAGCCTAAAGGTACCATCACACTCAGCAACTTTGCAACGAGAACGACAACAATCCGTGATGTTGCAGCGTCCTGGATAGCGATCTCGTTGTGTGACACGCAGCAGCGATCTGGATCCTGCTGTGATATCGCTGGTCGGAGCTAGAAGTCCAGAACTTTATTTCGTCGCCAGGTCGGCGTGTATCGTCATGATTGACATCAAAAGCAACAACGCTAACAATGGATGTAATGGAGCTAACAACCAGCGAGAACGAGAAGTGAGTCGCTGTTACGTCACTGGATCGCTCCTGCATCGTTCTGGAGTTGCTGTGTTTGACGTCTCTACAGCGACCTAAACAGCGACGCTCCAGCGATCTAGTTTAGGTCGGCTCGTTGTCTACATCGCCGCAGTGTCGCTGAGTGTGACGGTACCTTTAGAAAACATGGTCTAATTGCCTAATTTATATATGTAATAACGAAAGATAAAAAAACCTTGACTAATTCAGATAATAAAGTATGATGCCAATAAAAGTGCCCCCAAAACCCTCATAGTGAATTCCTCCATAGTACCTTCCACACACACAGTATGATGACCCCACTGTACTTCCCTTCCTCAAGTATGGTGACCACATCTTAGTATGATTTCCCAATTGTAATCCTCACACAGCCCTCCACACAGTATAATGGTCCAACATAGTGCTCTGTACAGTATAATGGGCCCTACATAATGCTCCCTACAGTATAATGGCACCACATAATGCTAAATACAGAATAATGGGCCTGCATAGTACTCCATGCAGTTTAATGGCTACTAAAAGTGCTCCATACAGTATAATGCCCCCACACAGTGCTCCATACAGGATATTAGCACTACATAGTGCTCCATACAGTAAAATTGCCACAAAAACTGCTTCATACAGTATAATGGACCCACATAGTGTTCCATACAGTATAATGTTCCACATAGTGGTCCATGCAATATGATGGTCCCCACATAAAAAAATACTTACCTATCTTCATTCCCCTACTGCTCTGGATTCTTCATGGTATCTTCTGATCCTCTGCACAACTTGGTACAGCGGGTACATTGCCTGCTGCGCTGAGACATCCATTATTGCTTTCAACTATATTGGCCAGTTGAAAGTGTGATGCCAGACAGGGGAAGGTAGAGGACAAGCGGGCTGTGGCGGACCAAATTTTCTCACCCCGAGGGCCAGATTGGGTCTGTTGGCCAGATTTTGGCATAGATCAAAGAATATTCATGTGTTTGAATGGCCAAGTCACAGTCCAGACCTAAATCCCATTGAGAATCTGTCGCAAGGCTTGAAAATTACTATTCACAGATGCTCTGCATCCAATCTCACTGAAGTATAGCTAGTTTGCAAAGTAGAATGAGCAAAAATTTTAACATCTAGATGTGCAAAACTGGTAGAGACATACCCCAAAAGACCTGCAGCAGTAACTGCAGCAAAAAGGTGGTCCTACAAAGTATTGACTTAGGTGGGCTGAGTACAAATGCACGTCACAATTTTAAGAATTCTATTTTTAAAATAATTAGAAAACTATGTATCATTCACTTTATATGTCACAAATATTTGCTGCTTTGTGTTGGCATATCACAGAAAATCCCAATAAAAAACATTTACATTTGTTGATGTAATGTGATAAAAGTTCCCTGAGCATAAATACTTTTTCAAGACAATATATATATATATATATATATATATATATATATATATATATATATATATTATATTTTTTGCTCTTTTATTGTTTTTTTATGTCATTTTCCATCTACACCCAAAGCCATGCAAACATTGTAGTTGTCATTCCATTCTGGCCCTGCAGCATTCATAATAGTCACAGTTCCTGGTTTCAGCTGGTTAGTTTTCACCAGCACTGACAAAATGAGGGTGTGTTATTTCAATCATGTTCTTAACTCTGACGGGATAGGTTACAATGACGACTGACAGAACTATTGTACTGATGCACACCATGCCCCGAATTTACAGTTACTGAGGTATATCTTTTTAAAGCGATGCTTTTGTGGTCCTCTCAGTACCTGTTTATACCCTATTTTTTCATTTGAAATCAGGTTTTATTTTGTGGATGTACCTAAGGACTCAATCTTTGACATACATTAGCAGATTTTTGCACAAAATGAAAAAAATGGGAAATATTTTTCTTTTAGTAGGGGTACTCTATTCAAAAATACCTATTAATTTGATTAAATGTAACATACTGATGCTCTCATAGTTGCCAATCTATATGTTTTGGCATTCCAGTCATGGGTGCCCCATAGGTGGCTAACAATCAGGGCTGCCACTAGGAATTTCGGGGCCCCATACTGGCAAAATTTTCGGGGCCCCCTTTGAGACTCCGCCCAGGCTCCACCCCTCGAACTGTCCACAGTCCCACTGTTCTGTCTTGGAAAAATGCCACTTTTCACCAATCACACATTAACAGTTCCCATCACCGGATCACACATATAGCCAGCAGTTTTTGTTTTGGCCAAAAGATTTTTTAAGCTGCCACCACGACAAGGTAGACTCTTTTGGCTACTCTACGCTAACTTATTAAACATTTGTTAAAATATGCAACACAATTTTTAAAATGACCAATAATATCACATCCAAAGGGACAAATACCACCACACCATGACCAAACACCATATTACACCACATAGTGACCAATAATACCACATGCAAGGAACAAATACTGCCACACCATGTCCAGATCACATATTATCACCATATGGTGACCAATAATACCATATACAGGGAACAAATACCGTCACACCATGACCAGACCACATATCACCACATGGTGACCAATAATACCACATACAGGGAACAAATACCACCACACCATGACCAGACCACATATTACCACCACAGTGACCGAATAATAGCACATACAAGGGACAAATACCGCCACACCATGGCCGGACAACATATTACCACTACATAGTGACCAAATAATAGCACATACAAGGAACAAATACTGCCACACCATGGCCGGACAACATATTACCACCACATGGTGACTGAATACTACAATATTGATCATTAAAACAAAACCCTCACAATACTATGACTATAAGTGCCATTATACACAGGAAATCTGTACTTAGTATGCAGTGTCTGTGTACAGGTAATACAGTGATCACCGGTGACATTGTACACAGGAGCTCTGTATATAGTGTCAGTGTACAGGTAGTACAGTGATCACCAGTGACAATATACACAGGAGCTCTGTATATAGTGTCAGTGTAAAGGTAATACAGTGATCATTGGTGACATTGTAAACAGGACCTCTGTATATACTGCCAGTGTACAGGTAATACAGTGCTCACCGATGCCATTATACACAGGAGCTCTGTATATAGTGCCAGTGTACAGGTAATACAGTGATCACTGGTGACATTGTACACTGGAACTCTGTATATAGCGTATCATGTTAGTGTAGAGATAACACACTGACTAACCAGTGATGTCTCTAGGTGAAGTCCTTCAGCTTCACTTTTCATCTTCATCCAGCTCAGACCACCATCACGTCTTCCAGCCAGGACTCGTCTCTGCAGGAAATAACACAGTTATCTAGAGCTCCGCTTGCAGAACACATTACTTAATTTTTTCCCAACTTCTACACTACACCAGATAAAGAAAAAAAGGCGACATAGTGTCGCTCTGCACAGTAACAGGACCCCCCCCCCATTTAAAACAGTATCCTCAAAAAATAATTAAATACATCACTGCAGTAATAATATCCCTTAATTAGCCCCTATGGTAATAATATCCCCCATCCTGGACCCGTGTATCTCATTCCTGGCTCCAGCCATATGTTCTCCCATCTTGCCCTCACGAGTATCCATTCTGCCCCCATATGATCTCCCCATCATGCCCCATCTGTCCCATGATCATGCCCCATCTGTCCCATAATCCTGACCCATCTGTCCTATGATCCTGACCCATCTGTCCCATGATCCTGACCCATCTGTCCCATGATACTGCCACCCCATCTGTCTCCATTGTATCCATCCTGCCCCATGATCCTGTATGTGTCTCCATCCTGCACCATGATTCTGCCTCATCTGTCTCCATCCTGCCCCATATTCCTGCCCCATCTGTTTCCATCCTGCCCCATATTTCTGCCTCATTTCTTTACAACCTTCCCCTTTTTCTCACATCTTGCCCTGTGTCTGACATCCTGCCCCAATGTCGTACATTCTGCCCTGTGTCTCACATCCTGCCCCCTGGGTCTCACATTCTGCCCCCTGTGTCTCACATTCTGCCCTACTGTGTCACATTCTGACCTTGTGTGTCACATTCTGCCCTCATGTCTCACATTCTGCCCCTGTTTCTCACATTCAGCCCCATGCCTGACATTCTGCCCCTGTGTCTCACATACTGCCCCCTGTGTCTCACATTCTGCCCCTGTGTCTCACATACTGCCTCCTGTGTCTCACATCCTGCCCCCTGTGTCTCACATCCTGCCCCCCATGTCTCACATTCTGCCCCCATGTGTCTCAAATTTGGCCCCCCTGTGTCTCACATACTGCCCCTTGTGTCTCACATCCTGCCCCCCTGTGTCTCACATTCTGCCCCCATGTCTCACATACCACCCCCTGTGTCTCACATCCTGCCCCCTGTGTTTCACATACTGCCCCCTGTGTCTCACATACTGCCCCCGTGTCTTACATCCTGCCCCTGGGTCTCACATACTGCCCCAATGTGTCTCACATTCTGCCCCCCTGTGTCTCACATTTTTCCCCCTTTGTCTCACATTCTGCCCCCCTGTGTCTCACATTTTTCCCCGTGTCTCACATTCTGCCCCCTGTGTCTCACACTCTGCACCCTGTGTCTCACATACTGCCCCCTGTATCTCACATCCTGCCCCTGTGTCTCAAATTCTGCCCGTGTCTCACATACTGCCCCCTGTGTCTCACATCCTGCCCCCTGTGTCTCACATTCTGCCCCCTGTGTCTCACATTTTGCCCCATGTGTCTCACATTCTGCCCTGTATCTCATTCTGCCTCCCTGTGTCTCACATTTTTCCCCGTGTCTCACATTCTGCCCCCTGTGTCTCACACTCTGCACCCTGTGTCTCACATCCTGCCCCCTGTGTCTCACATCCTGTCCCTGTGTCTCAAATTCTGCCCGTGTCTCACATCCTGCCACCTGTGTCTCACATTCTGCCCCCCTGTGTCTCACATACAGCCCCCTGTGTCTCACGTACTGCCCCGTGTCTCACATCCTGCCCCTGTGTCTCACATTCTGCCACCATGTCTCACATACTGCCTCGTGTCTCACATACTGCCCCGTGTGTCTCACATCCTGCCCCGTGTCTCACATTCTGCCCCCCTGTGTCTCACATTCTGCCCCCCTGTGTCTCACATTCTGCCCCCTGTGTCTCACATACTGCCCCCTGCCTCACATCCTGCCCCCTGTGTCTCACATTCTGCCCCCTGTGTCTCACATACTGCCCCCTGCCTCACATCCTGCCCCCTGTGTCTCACATACTGCCCCCTGTGTCTCACATCCTGCCCCCTGTGTCTCACATCCTGCCCCCCTGTGTCTCACATTCTGCCCCCATGTCTCACATACCACCCCCTGTGTCTCACATCCTGCCCCCTGTGTTTCACATACTGCCCCCTGTGTCTCACATACTGCCCCGTGTCTCACATCCTGCCCCTGGGTCTCACATACTGCCCCAATGTGTCTCACATTCTGCCCCCCTGTGTCTCACATTCTGCCCCCCTGTGTCTCACATTTTTCCCCCTGTGTCTCACATTCTGCCCCCCTGTGTCTCACATTTTTCCCCCTGTGTCTCACATTCTGCCCCCTGTGTCTCACATTCTGCACCCTGTGTCTCACATACTGCCCCCTGTGTCTCACATCCTGCCCCTGTGTCTCAAATTCTGCCCGTGTCTCACATACTGCCCCCTGTGTCTCACATCCTGCCCCCTGTGTCTCACATTCTGCCCCCTGTGTCTCACATTTTGCCCCATGTGTCTCACATTCTGCCCCGTATCTCATTCTGCCTCCCTGTGTCTCACATTTTTCCCCGTGTCTCACATTCTGCCCCCTGTGTCTCACACTCTGCACCCTGTGTCTCACATCCTGCCCCCTGTGTCTCACATCCTGCCCCTGTGTCTCAAATTCTGCCCGTGTCTCACATCCTGCCACCTGTGTCTCACATCCTGCCCCCTGTGTCTCACATTCTGCCCCCCTGTGTCTCACATACAGCCCCCTGTGTCTCACGTACTGCCCCCTGTGTCTCACATCCTGTCCCTGTGTCTCAAATTCTGCCCGTGTCTCACATCCTGCCACCTGTGTCTCACATTCTGCCCCCCTGTGTCTCACATACAGCCCCCTGTGTCTCACGTACTGCCCCCTGTGTCTCACATCCTGCCCCTGTGTCTCACATTCTGCCACCATGTCTCACATACTGCCTCGTGTCTCACATACTGCCCCGTGTGTCTCACATCCTGCCCCGTGTCTCACATTCTGCCCCCCTGTGTCTCACATTCTGCCCCCCTGTGTCTCACATTCTGCCCCCTGTGTCTCACATACTGCCCCCTGCCTCACATCCTGCCCCCTGTGTCTCACATTCTGCCCCCTGTGTCTCACATACTGCCCCCTGCCTCACATCCTGCCCCCTGTGTCTCACATACTGCCCCCTGTGTCTCACATCCTGCCCCCTGTGTCTCACATCCTGCCCCCCTGTGTCTCACATTCTGCCCCCATGTCTCACATACCACCCCCTGTGTCTCACATCCTGCCCCCTGTGTTTCACATACTGCCCCCTGTGTCTCACATACTGCCCCGTGTCTCACATCCTGCCCCTGGGTCTCACATACTGCCCCAATGTGTCTCACATTCTGCCCCCCTGTGTCTCACATTCTGCCCCCCTGTGTCTCACATTTTTCCCCCTGTGTCTCACATTCTGCCCCCCTGTGTCTCACATTTTTCCCCCTGTGTCTCACATTCTGCCCCCTGTGTCTCACATTCTGCACCCTGTGTCTCACATACTGCCCCCTGTGTCTCACATCCTGCCCCTGTGTCTCAAATTCTGCCCGTGTCTCACATACTGCCCCCTGTGTCTCACATCCTGCCCCCTGTGTCTCACATTCTGCCCCCTGTGTCTCACATTTTGCCCCATGTGTCTCACATTCTGCCCCGTATCTCATTCTGCCTCCCTGTGTCTCACATTTTTCCCCGTGTCTCACATTCTGCCCCCTGTGTCTCACACTCTGCACCCTGTGTCTCACATCCTGCCCCCTGTGTCTCACATCCTGCCCCTGTGTCTCAAATTCTGCCCGTGTCTCACATCCTGCCACCTGTGTCTCACATCCTGCCCCCTGTGTCTCACATTCTGCCCCCCTGTGTCTCACATACTGCCCCCTGCCTCACATCCTGCCCCCTGTGTCTCACATTCTGCCCCCTGTGTCTCACATACTGCCCCCTGCCTCACATCCTGCCCCCTGTGTCTCACATACTGCCCCCTGTGTCTCACATCCTGCCCCCTGTGTCTCACATCCTGCCCCCCTGTGTCTCACATTCTGCCCCCATGTCTCACATACCACCCCCTGTGTCTCACATCCTGCCCCCTGTGTTTCACATACTGCCCCCTGTGTCTCACATACTGCCCCGTGTCTCACATCCTGCCCCTGGGTCTCACATACTGCCCCAATGTGTCTCACATTCTGCCCCCCTGTGTCTCACATTCTGCCCCCCTGTGTCTCACATTTTTCCCCCTGTGTCTCACATTCTGCCCCCCTGTGTCTCACATTTTTCCCCCTGTGTCTCACATTCTGCCCCCTGTGTCTCACATTCTGCACCCTGTGTCTCACATACTGCCCCCTGTGTCTCACATCCTGCCCCTGTGTCTCAAATTCTGCCCGTGTCTCACATACTGCCCCCTGTGTCTCACATCCTGCCCCCTGTGTCTCACATTCTGCCCCCTGTGTCTCACATTTTGCCCCATGTGTCTCACATTCTGCCCCGTATCTCATTCTGCCTCCCTGTGTCTCACATTTTTCCCCGTGTCTCACATTCTGCCCCCTGTGTCTCACACTCTGCACCCTGTGTCTCACATCCTGCCCCCTGTGTCTCACATCCTGCCCCTGTGTCTCAAATTCTGCCCGTGTCTCACATCCTGCCACCTGTGTCTCACATCCTGCCCCCTGTGTCTCACATTCTGCCCCCCTGTGTCTCACATACAGCCCCCTGTGTCTCACGTACTGCCCCCTGTGTCTCACATCCTGTCCCTGTGTCTCAAATTCTGCCCGTGTCTCACATCCTGCCACCTGTGTCTCACATTCTGCCCCCCTGTGTCTCACATACAGCCCCCTGTGTCTCACGTACTGCCCCCTGTGTCTCACATCCTGCCCCTGTGTCTCACATTCTGCCACCATGTCTCACATACTGCCTCGTGTCTCACATACTGCCCCGTGTGTCTCACATCCTGCCCCGTGTCTCACATTCTGCCCCCCTGTGTCTCACATTCTGCCCCCCTGTGTCTCACATTCTGCCCCCTGTGTCTCACATACTGCCCCCTGCCTCACATCCTGCCCCCTGTGTCTCACATTCTGCCCCCTGTGTCTCACATACTGCCCCCTGCCTCACATCCTGCCCCCTGTGTCTCACATACTGCCCCCTGTGTCTCACATCCTGCCCCCTGTGTCTCACATCCTGCCCCCCTGTGTCTCACATTCTGCCCCCATGTCTCACATACCACCCCCTGTGTCTCACATCCTGCCCCCTGTGTTTCACATACTGCCCCCTGTGTCTCACATACTGCCCCGTGTCTCACATCCTGCCCCTGGGTCTCACATACTGCCCCAATGTGTCTCACATTCTGCCCCCCTGTGTCTCACATTCTGCCCCCCTGTGTCTCACATTTTTCCCCCTGTGTCTCACATTCTGCCCCCCTGTGTCTCACATTTTTCCCCCTGTGTCTCACATTCTGCCCCCTGTGTCTCACATTCTGCACCCTGTGTCTCACATACTGCCCCCTGTGTCTCACATCCTGCCCCTGTGTCTCAAATTCTGCCCGTGTCTCACATACTGCCCCCTGTGTCTCACATCCTGCCCCCTGTGTCTCACATTCTGCCCCCTGTGTCTCACATTTTGCCCCATGTGTCTCACATTCTGCCCCGTATCTCATTCTGCCTCCCTGTGTCTCACATTTTTCCCCGTGTCTCACATTCTGCCCCCTGTGTCTCACACTCTGCACCCTGTGTCTCACATCCTGCCCCCTGTGTCTCACATCCTGCCCCTGTGTCTCAAATTCTGCCCGTGTCTCACATCCTGCCACCTGTGTCTCACATCCTGCCCCCTGTGTCTCACATTCTGCCCCCCTGTGTCTCACATACAGCCCCCTGTGTCTCACGTACTGCCCCCTGTGTCTCACATCCTGCCCCTGTGTCTCACATTCTGCCACCATGTCTCACATACTGCCTCGTGTCTCACATACTGCCCCCTGTGTCTCACATCCTGCCCCGTGTCTCACATTCTGCCCCCCTGTGTCTCACATTCTGCCCCCCTGTGTCTCACATTCTGCCCCCTGTGTCTCACATACTGCCCCCTGCCTCACATTCTGCCCCCCTGTGTCTCACATTCTGCCCCCTGTGTCTCACATACTGCCCCCTGCCTCACATCCTGCCCCCCTGTGTCTCACATTCTGCCCCCTGTGTCTCACATACTGCCCCCTGCCTCACATCCTGCCCCCTGTGTCTCACATACTGCCCCCTGTGTCTCACATCCTGCCCCCTGTGTCTCACATTCTGACCTCCTGTGTCTCACATCCTGCCCCCTGTGTCTCACATACTGCCCCCTGCCTCACATCCTGCCCCCTGTGTCTCACATACTGCCCCCTGTGTCTCACATCCTGCCCCCTGTGTCTCACATTCTGACCTCCTGTGTCTCACATCCTGCCCCCTGTGTCTCACATTCTGCCCCCCTGTGTATCACATTCTGCCCCCTGTGTCTCACATACTGCACCCTGTGTCTCACATCCTGCCCCCTGTGTCTCACATACTGCCCCGGGCTTGCCGCATTCAATAAAAATAAAAAAACACCTTTCTCTTTACCTGTCCACAGTCCATCCCAGGCATTTCAGCGCAGACTCGCTGGTGAATGACAATAACATCATATGCTGGTGACGTGCACGCTGACATCAGCTGCCAGCCTCCGTTTGGCTGGCGGCTTTAACTATTGCCCGCAAGGCAATAGAGTAACTGAACCTGCGTCTCAGATGCAGGTTCAGTTACTGTACGGGCAGAAGCCTGTCACTGGGGCCCGATAGGCAGATGAGACGGGGCCCGATGCCTCAGTATAACTATCAGTCATTGCTCCCATATAACTACCTGCCACATACCCACTTCATATTAAATGGCCACAGCTGCCATTATAATTGTTCATCACAGTCCCATCATGGTTGCCATCTATAAAATTTCTTATCACAGTCTGCTCCATAATAGAAACTGAAATACACATTACACACTACTGTGGTGCTGAGGGTCGTATTGGCCAAATGTTCAGACTATTGTTTTTAGGGAGCCCCTACTTAGGTAATGCACATCCATGGCAGGGCAATACATACAGTTGTGCTCAAACGTTTACATACCCTGGCAGAATTTTTACTTTCTTGGCTTTTTTTCAGAGAATATGAATGATAACACCAAAACTTTTTCTCCACTCATGGTTAGTGGTTGGGTAAAGCCATTTATTGTTAAACTACTGTGCTTCCTCTTTTTAAATCATAATGACAACCCAAAACATCCAAATGACCCTGATCAAAAGTTCACATACCCCATTTTTAATACCGTGTATTGCCCCCTTGTCTTTTGTGGTAGTTGTGGATGAGATTCTTTATTTTCTCAGATGGTAAAGCTGCTCACTATTCTTGGCAAAAAGCCTCCAGTTCCTGTAAATTCCTGGGTTGTCTAGCATGAACTGCATGCTTGAGATCTCCCCAGAGTGGCTCAATGATATTGAGGTCAGGAAACTGAGATCGCTATTCCAGAACCTTCACTTCTGCTGTAGCCAATGACAAGTCAACTTGGCCTTGTGTTTTGTGAGAATTTTTCACGGTAATCTGCTTTAAAGACACTGTGCTTGACCTGCGGTGACCTCATCACTGGCATTTTCCCACGATCCAGAGGTCATCCCAGTTCAGCACGGCTGGGAGCGCAGCCTCAGTGATGTGACTGAAGCTGCGCTCCCAGCAGCTCATTCACCAGTGGTTTTCAGCTGGGACGGTCGCATCTTGGCACCGTCCTGGTTGAAAACTAATTATCCCCAGACATGGATTACAGCGTGGGACACAATGACAGACAGGTATGGTATATTGTTGCTTTTTTATTTTACTTTTATTACAGGAGATTGAGGGCTTTGCAGAAATTAGGTGAGGTCATAAGTATGGTTTAATTAAGAATAATAAAGGAGTCTGTGTGTTTCTTTCAAATAAAGGACTTTATTCTGGCTGTGTCTTTAGTTACCATAAAAATATAGGATTAGTAATGGATAGGTGTCTTATAGACGCTTCTCCATTACTAGGCCATGGGCTTGATGTTACCTGATGGTGACATTAACCCCCCAACTATTACCCCACTTGCCACTGCTACAGGGCAAGTGGGGAGAGCAAGGCTAAGTGCCAGAATTGGCGCATCTTAATGATGTGCCTTTTCTGGGTTGTCTGAGAGCTGATGTTTTTAGCCGGGAGGCCAGTATCCATGGCCCCTTGCTAAGCTATTAATATCAGCCCGAGTTGTCTAAATAGCCTTTGCTGGTTATTAAAGGGGACCCCAAGTCATTTTTTGGGGGGTCCCCCATTTTAATAGCCAATAAAGGCTAAGTATACAGTTGTGAGCTGATATTAATAGCCTGGGAAGCTCCATGGGTATTACCCCCTTCCCAGGCTATAAACATCTGCCACCAGCCACTGGCTTTCCCTCTGCTGGTTTTTGAAAATTGTGTGGGAGCCCACGCCATTCCCCCCAAAAAAAAACATACATGTACAATAATTTGCATACACACTGTACTAATTCTATTTGTCACTGACATCTATATATCTACCGATTCTATATGTATTTACTGTATGTAATCCATCTCTTCTATCCTGTTGGCTCCTGCTGTGATTTTACACTACCGCTGGTGCTGAATCACCGGCTTTTATTCTATGTAATATAAATACATATATATATGTGTGCGTCACTGGCATCTAAATAAATAAATATATATATATATATATATATTCTATGTGTATACAGGGTGGGTCATTTATATGGATACACCTGGGTGGGCCATTTATAAAGTTGCATCCAAAATGGCCAACTACAAAATGGCTGCCATGGTCACCACCCATCTTGAATAGTTCCCCTCCCATATACTAATGTGCCACAAACAGGAAGTTGATATCACCATCCATTCCCATTTTATTTAGGTGTATCCATATAAATAGCCGACCCAGGTTTATCCCCATACATGGCCCACCCTGTATATCTATTCTATCTCTTCTATTCTAACCTGTCAGTGTGATTTTACTGTACTCTCAAATGCTATTGGTGTGTAAAAATCGTACAGCATGGTCCGAGTGCTGTGTAATTTTTTTCTAGCACCCCTTAACTTCTATTGCACGATTCTATCCGAATTCTGATTACAATTGAAGCATGCTGCAACTTTTTTCCAGTCCGATCGTGATCCAATCCGAGCTGGAAAAAAAAGCGCACATGAAGACACAATCATAGAATTACATTGGTCTAAATTTAATCCGATTTTTTATCAGATTGCATTCGTCCGATTTCATTGCAAGTGGGAATGAGCCCTAAATCGGATGCTATGTGTGAAAAATCGGATTGTACTCGCATGACACTCACATTACACTCATGAGACTCTCGGAAGGTAGATTCACAATGGTTTTCCATATGTTTAGTGTGACTCCAGTCTTATGAAGGTAATTGCTTGCATCAGAAATTTTTAAGAGCTTCATAGCAAAAGGGGTGAATAGTATACATATGCATGTGACAATTTTTATTTACTTGAGCTCATAAATTTAATTTATGCCTACATTTTTCTCACTTCACCAATTCACCAAAGACTATTTAGTGCTGATGCATCACGCACAAATCAAAATATACAAACAATTTTTTAAATAAAGGTTGTAATGGAACAAAATAAGCAAAAAGTAGTAATGAGTAGTGTTGAGCGACACCGTCCGATATCGGTATCGGATAGTATCGGCCGATACCCGAGAAGTATCAAATATCGCCGATACCGATACCCGATACCAATACAAGTCAATGGGACACCAAGTATCGGAAGGTATCCTGATGGTTCCCAGGGTCTGAAGGAGAGGAAACTCTCCTTCAGGCCCTGGGATCCATATTAATGTGTAAAATAAAGAATTAAAATAAAAAATATTGATATACTCACCTCTCCGGAGGCCCCTGCACCTCACCGCTGTTAACCGGCAGCCTTCTTTGCTTAAAATGAGCGCGTTTAGCCGTGACGTCATTCTCAGGTCCTAAATTCCTAGAATTAGGAATTTAGGACCTGAGAATGATGTCAAAGCTTGTGATTGGTCGCGTGGCGGTCACATGAGCGGCACGCGACCAATCAGAAGCCGTGACGTCATGGAAGGTGCTGAACGCACTCATTTTAAGCAAAGCAGGCTGCCGGTTACTACCAGGGCGCGTCAGAGGGTGAGTATATCCCTATTTTTTATTTTAATTCTTTATTTTTTACATGGATATGGATCCCAGGGCCTGAAGGAGAGTTTCCTCTCCTTCAGACCCTGGGAACCATACACTGGGAACTTCCGATTCCCGATACCACAAAAGTATCGGATCTCGGTATCGGAATTCCGATACCGCAAGTATCGGCCGATACCCGATACTTGCGGTATCGGAATGCTCAACACTAGTAATGAGCGAGCATGTTTGCTATTACTCGTATCTGGGACTCGCCCTACCTTCTCACTACTCGAGATGCTCAGAGCTTGTCGAGTATTTCCGGGGTTGCTTGGCGGGAGCTCGTCCTCTTTCTGCATGTTTGGCGCTCTTTAGAGAGCCAATGAACATGCAGGGATTGTCTGCCACACACTTTAATGCCGCAGCCATGTTGTTTATGGCATTACAGTGATTGGCTGGCCGCACAGCGTTATCAGGTCTATATCAGACCTGGCACCGCCATGCTCGTCACAGTCTATTCCAGAATCAGGCAGTGAAGGAAGAGGTGCTGCTGAGCTAAGGAGAGATTTGCTTGTTTCTTAGTTAGTGTAGGTATACCACAATATATTATGCACATATCCATCTCAAATGACAGTCCTTATGAGTACTAATCCAGCTGCGTAGATAGCAGTGCTAGGCAAGCAGGCAGTGTATATGGCAGACCTCAGTGTATATAACAAGAGGGTCCATTTCAATTTTGTCTGCTGCTTCTGCTTTTACAGATATTTCTAGACATAGACCCAGGTATCGGGCCAGGAAAATTTTTGGGGGATCTTAATCCTGATTATTTGCTTAAAAAGCAATACAGAGAACACCGTTTTTCTGCTCCATTTGCTTGTTGGCACTGTAGAATACAGCCAGATCCTTTCCATATTACAGCGCTAAAAATCCATCTGTTTAAAATTGTGGTTTGTCCATCACATGGATCACATATAAGTGCACTCAAAATTCTGCCATTTCTGGCCTCCATATAAATTTTGCTGCAGTGTGTTAGCAAAGCTATTGACACCAGTTTGCTGTTAAAAATAGTTACCTACAGGCCAGCCATTTAAAACTATGGTTTGTCCATCACATGGATCACATATAAGTGCGCTCAAAATTCTGCCATTTCTGGCCTCCATAAAATTTTTGTTGCAGTGTGTTACCGAAGTTATTTACACCAGTTTGTTGTTAAAATAGTTACGTACAGGCCAGCTATTTAAATCTGTGGTTTGCCCTTCACACGTATCACACATATAAGTGCACTCAAAATTCTGCCATTTCTGGCCTCCATAAAATTTTTGTTGCAGTGTGTTACCAAAGTTATTGACACCAGTTTGTTGTTAAAATAGTTACCTACAGGCCAGCTATTTAAATCTGTGGTTTGTCCGTCACACGGATCACATATAAGTGCTCTCAAAATTCTGCCATTTGTAGTGAACATGGAAAATATTGTCCTTTATTTAAAATGGCGAGTGACAAGGGATGGGGAACTGGATGTGATGGTGCATGCAGAGCCTGAGGCCGTGGGCAAGCTGAAATTATGCCACAAGAAGCACCCACATCTTCTCGCCTGACCTTCCTGTCCCAATTACTAGGGGACCGCACCACACCACTATTGAACTCAAAAGGTTGTTGGATAGTGGATAATGCTTCCAGTCACTTTGCCATCAGCACCACCACTGTGTCTTTTACACGTTCAAGTCACAGTAGCCATGAGTCTGGACCGCATATTCCTCCCCCTGATCCTCCTTCCTCCCACCAATGCGAGTGCCCGGAAACAACTGATTCCACACTTGGACACTCCGAAGAGCTGTTCACTTTTCCATTTATAGATTCAGGTCTCTTACCCGCTCCACTTGAAGCTGCTTGCTCTCGAAACGCCTTTTAGACTCATGGAGAAGATGGAAGTTTTCCACAACCTGATATTGGTGGCCGTCCCTCAGTGCCATTCCCGCATTTCACAAGCACGTGCCCCACAACATTAGCCATGCCCTCAACAACGCTGTTACTGGGAAAGTCCACCTAACCATGGACATGTGGAGAAGTGCTTGTGGGCAGGGACAGTACATCTCGCTGATGGCACACTGGGTTAACATAGCAGAAGCCGGAACCCAGTCAGACCTTGGGATGGAACATGTCCTCCCGACACCAAGGATTGTGGGCCCTAGGTCAGTCAGTGCTGCCCCCACAGTCTACAGCTCCTGCACCTCCTCCTCCTCCATTTCAACCTCCATCTCTGAAATGACCACATCAGTCACAAGCTGGAAGCACTGCAGTACTGCCTCGGCTAAGCGAAAACAGGCTTTGCTGAAGCTAATATGCTTAGGTGACAAACCGCACAAGAGGGCAGCTGTTGACTACCAGCATCAGCAAGGCCGTTGGTATTCAGTACAGACTCCACACATTATACCTCAGGAGTGGACATGGATGCCAGACATAAGTACCATCCTCCGAAACTTTAAGACTCCACCAAGATGGAATTTTATTCAAATATGTCAATGCCTAGCTTGGTGCTCCCTTTGTGCACCAAAAAAGCTTTGTGCAGCGTTCCACCCACTGGATTTGCCTGTCCCTACCTCCTTTACTTAAATATTGACAGCACTGTCAATTACCAGTAATTGAGTAAGCAAAACCAGTGGGTTAAACAGTGCACTAAGCCTCTTGGCCACACCAAGGATGCACCAAGCCCCCTAACTAGCATAGTTGCTTAAAAGTCAGCTTCTGCTGAGTGGAGGCAGCGATTTAACACTAAGGGTCTAATATTTATAAGTTATATCTCCTACAAAAATATTAAGATTTCAAAGAGCTCAGTGGTTGATATCTTTTAATGGCTAGCTGAGAAGATGGTAACAAATTGCAAGCTTTCGAGACTACTCAGGTCTTCTTCATCAGGCGTAGAATAATACAAAATCTGAAGAGTCACATATTTATGCACAAGAGGACACAGGAATAATGCAACAGCCACAACTGTTTATCCCTCTCCCGTAATGATAGTTCTGCTTCACGTCACTTGTCTTATCTATTGCATTATTCCTGTGTCCTCTTGTGCAGAAACATGTGACTCTTCAGAGTTTGTGTTAGGCCGGAGACACACTGGTGCGAGATACGGCCGAGTCTCGCTGGTTAAAAGCAAGCTGTGGCACCTGCACTCCGGAGCGGAGCGTGCAGCTGCATAGCAATACATGGAGCCGCACGCTCCGCTCTGGAGTGCCGGTGCCACAGCTTGCTTTTAACCAGCGAGACTCGGCCGTATCTCGCACCAGTGTGTCTCCGGCCTTATCCTATGCCTGATGAAGAGACCTGAGTAGTAATGAAAACTTGCAATTTGTTACTATCTTTTCAGTTAGCCATTAAAAGGTATCAACCACTGAGGACTCCAAATATTAATTTTTTTCTATCTACTGGCTAACACGGTACGAAAATGTATATTTTCCTATGTCCCCTACAAGTTTTTTATTTTATTTATATTATCAGTTGGGCTGACTCTATACAGTATAAGGGCAGTCTCACACGTCCAGATAATTCCGGTACCGGAAACACAGTCCGCAAAAAATCAATGACATCTGCACAGATGCATTGATTTTAATGGGTCTACGTGTGTCAGTGTCTCCGGTACGTGAGGAAACTGTCACCTCACGTACCGGAGCCACTGACGTGTGAAACCGGCCTAAGGCTGGGTCTACATGGTAAGATGTGCTGCAAAACAGTAAATCTCAGAAAAGTTGTGAAGTAAAAAAAAATCTGCGCAACTAGTCTGCAACTCGCTGTCGTGCAAATAATTCAGATCAAAGATTTTGCTGTAAAAAAATGCCTAAAGTTCAAAGAAGTTACACGCAAGTCGCATGGGAGTTACATTGAGGTCTATGGAAAGCGAGTAGTGTGCAACTCAGGAACAGAAAATCCAACACATTTGGAAACATATCCATAGGTCTCAATGGAAATCACTATGATTTCAGTGTTGTGTGACAAATATTGCTTTGTAGCCCTTGCTTAAGACTTTTGGGTTAAATGAATTTCAGCTTTCTATAAAGGAGGGAAAATAGCTTATCAAAGAATACATATAGAATTATCTTTTCACCAGTCAGTAATACAATTAATTGCATACTTAAAACATAAATTATTTTATATTACGGTACTTCTTTACTTCTTTTCTATGAGAATAATTGGCTGACTTTTGTCCTCTCTATACATTCTTCTCTGTGCCGCTGCTGTACGTCAGCTCCGAGACATTTGCGTACTTATGTTTTCTGGCAATGTTTGACTTTCATACTGATGCTTTGTTATATCTTGAATCAACATAACCATAACTGTACAATAAAAGAACAAAAGCCTCAGATCCTGGAGGCGCAGGTTACTACAACTTAGCAGAGTACAAACAACCAATTTAATACCATACAATTTATTGATGAAAGATAGTTACGCAAGTGATGTCACTAGTTTTGCTAGCAACATAAACAATGCTTTATCACAAGATTGTGATCATCGTGTGATTATCAGGGTGTTTCCTCCAATGTTTTTTGTTTCTTTCTTATAATTAAATCCTTTGCCCATTTGACTTTGAATTTCCTTAGACAACACAGATTTAACATTTATAATTTGAAAGGAACTGTCTCCTCCAAAAACTTAATTTATTTACATGTATAATGGAAATATGCAATTCAACAATGCTTTAACCATGTTTTGCTGTGTTATTAGAATGGAGAAAATGAAGTTTTATTCTCTTTGTAGCCGCCACTCGCTTCCAGTCATGAGGGCAGTGCATGGGGCTGCAACAGCCATCCGTCAATACAGTAAGGGCGCTGCTATCACTCCCTCCTTCATCTTGACTGACAGCCTTCTCCACAGCATGTGTGTCTGTGTGTGTGCACATGTGTGTGTGTGTGCACGTGTGTAGAGCAGCCTTGACAGTCAAGGTGACAGGGGAGTAATAACAGCGTGATCACTGTGCAATGAATGGTGACGGTTACAGTCTCCTGCACTGTCCCAATGACTGGAAGAGAGCGGCTGCAGGGAGAATATAACTTCATTTTCTCCCTGCATATGTTCGATCAGTAACACATCAAAACACTAACGTGGCTAAACGCTATTTACTTACAGATTACCGCTATATCTGCAGATAAATAGCATTTTTGGGATTGATTGTTTCCTTTTAAAAAGAGGGGTGAAAAATATACATAACATGAATATTTATTACTAGGGTAAAAAACAAGACCAAATTGCTACAGAGAAAAACAATAAACAAGTATTGAAGCAGAAAGCTAGATTCCTGCTAGCACCTAGCACAAAGGACAATTCTAGGGGTTTTTAAGTTTTGCTTTAACTGTGTTAGATTGTGCAGCAAAAATGACCTGATGAATGATTTTCTGGGTAAGTATAATTATGACAATACCAAACAGGCATAGTTGTTTTTACTATTTCAATGGCTTAAACAATTTCTGAATTTCAATAAAAAAATCTGTTTGTGTCTCCATTGGAGCTTTAAAAAGACTTGTCTTTTGTGCACATGTTCGTGTAAATCATTGGTACCACTTTGGGATGCAATATACTTTTTGATAGATTTTTAGCGCAATTTTTCACGGTGGTGTCATGATCAAAAAATGTTAAAGTATTCAAACACTTGGCTTTTTACTAGTGATGGGCGAGCACTAAAATGCTCGGGTGCTCGTTGCTCGAGTCGAGCAAATTGGAATGCTCAGGTGCTCGACTCGAGCAACGAGCCCAATATAGTAACATAGTAACATAGTTATTAAAGGGAACCTGTCACCACGTTTTTGGAAGATGGGATAAAAATAGCGTTAAATAGGGGCAGAGGTGGGCGTTACATTAGTGTGTGTGTTATGCGTTTATTACCCACCTAAGTTGCCGAAATAACTTTGCAAAGTCTCCGTTTTCGCCTGTCAATCAGGCTGGTCAGGTCGCATGGGCGTTGTCTTCCCCCAGATTTGGCGTAGTTTTCCGTTGGTGGCGTAGTGGTGTGCGCATGCCCAAAGTCCGGAATCCTCTTCCAGGGGATTTAAAATAGCGCGGTGTTCGTTATTGCATTGGTGATCGGTGGGCGCGGCCATCTTCCTTTGGCCGCGCGTGCGCAGAAGCGGCGCTCTGCTGGCCGCGGCTTCAGGAAAATGGCCGCCGCGATATCCATCTGCGCACGCGCGGCATCCCGCGGCCATTTTCCTGAAGCCGCGGCCAGCAGAGCGCCGCTTCTGCGCACGCGCGGCCAAAGGAAGATGGCCGCGCCCACCGATCACCAATGCAATAACGAACACCGCGCTATTTTAAATCCCCCTGGAAGAGGATTCCGGACTTTGGGCATGCGCACACCACTACGCCACCAACGGAAAACTACGCCAAATCTGGGGGAAGACACCACGCCCATGTGACCTGACCAGCCTGATTGACAGGCGAAAACGGAGACTTTGCAAAGTTATTTCGGCAACTTAGGTGGGTAATAAACGCATAACACACACACTAATGTAACGCCCACCTCTGCCCCTATTTAACGCTATTTTTATCCCATCTTCCAAAAACGTGGTGACAGGTTCCCTTTAAGGTTGAAGGAAGACTTTAAGTCCATCTAGTTCAACCCATAGCCTAACCTAACATGCCCTAACATGTTGATCCAGAGGAAGGCAAAAAAAAACCCATGTGGCAAAGAGTAAGCTTCACATTGGGGATAAAAATTCCTTCCCGACCCCACAAACAGCAATCAGACTAGTTCCCTGGATCAATGCTCTATCAAGGAATCTAATATATATATAAGTCTATGGGAAACTCGGGCATTTTTCGGCGGCCCCCCCGGCGGTCTGCAGAGGTACTAGAAATTGCAGAAATCAATGGGAACAGTGCTCAAATGACATGGAAACAGCATGGGGAAGACCCTGGAAGCATTTCTGACTCCCAGATTACTGCTGTGAACAATGTTGTCAGAGTCTTACGCCACTTTTACAGAATCACAATAAAACATAAAACACGAAACCAAAATGGATTTTCCTGGGAAATATGTTAAGGAACATCATTTCCAGGGTAATGACTTGTATATAAGGCAAAATAAATAACAAAAAACAAAAATGCTCCTCCTGGGTAGTTGGGTGGAAGGGCTCTGGGGATTGTCGACTAAAACTGTCTCTGATGTTCTCAATCTTCTGCTTGAAAAACATTTTAACATTTTACAACCTTATCTGACCGTGTAGACACATCATCAGACACATCCTGTTTCTTTTATGAAGGAGGGACTCTGAAAGTCACAAAGCCTTTTTTATAGGGCCATCACGTGGCTTTTACTATTTTTAAAGGGCCAGCAGTCGGAACTCACTATTCTTAGAGAGTCATCAGCCGGCTATGCTTTGTTTTTCCCATTATTAAACAATGGGTCTCCTATACTGTTATTGCATATGCAGTGAGTAGCAGCAAATTTGGGTGCACCACGATACCCATTTGAAGAGACATACAGGAGGGCCTCCTGAAAACAATGTTCCCATTATTAGGAAGTGGGTCTCCCATACTATTTGCCTATGCAGGGATGCCAAAAATGTGGAAATACTCCAATGCCCCTTTAAAGAGACGTAGAGGAGGGCCTCATGAAAAAAATGTTTCTATATGGGAGACCCATTGGGTCTCCCATAGTGTTTGCCTATGAAGTGAAGCAACGGCTGCCAAAAATTTCGAGGAACTCCAATGCCCCTTGGAAGAGACGCAGAGTTCAGAGGGCCTCCTGAAAACAATGTTTCCCTTATTTGGATGTGGTCTCCCATAGTGTTTTTCTATGTAGTGAATGCAAGGGCTGCCAAAAATTTGGAGGCACTCCAATGCCCCTTGGAAGAGATATGGAGGAGGGCCTCATAAAAAAATGTTCCCATTAGAAAAGAGCTGGTCTCCTATACTTGTAATGCCCATGCACTGACAAACATTTACCCCTGGAGGGTATACTTGAACATTCTGTTTAACAAATTTTTTTTACGGGCATCATAAACACCCTTTAAAAAAATTATGTGGATGTTACATCACGGACCACTGTCACCCTGGTGATATTGTGGTGGATGATGAGGATGAGAAGAAGGAGGACAACAGCAAATAGCCAAAATCAGGAAGCATATACCCATGTGTGGGTGTGAAGAGGCACATGGGAATAGACCTCCCAAAAAAACTTGTTGGGAGGTGTTGGGAGGACATATTCCATTCCAAGGTCCGACTGTGTCCCGACTTCCACTATGTTAACCCAGTGTGCTGTCAGTGAGATGTACTGTCCCTGCTCACAAGCACTTGTCCACGTGTCCATGTAAAGTGGACTTTCCAAGTAAAAGCATTGTTGAGGGCACGGCTAATGTTCCGCAGTACTGTCCATTCACAGGGGACATGTACAGACAATATTAGACATTACAGAGTAACACATAAATTAATGTATACCAAGAGGAGTGATGGCCTTGCTCACAAGCTTACAATCTATGAGAAAATGGGGAGACACAAGGGGTAAATGGTAAAAAGTGCTAGTCGTATAGCAAGCAGTCTTCAACAGTGGTGGGTGAACCCAAACTGCAAAGTTTGGGGTTCATACCGAACACCTACTATTTGGGCATGGACCTCGAACACAAACTTCTACAGGTAGTCCATATCACTGTACAGGTTTGGCACCCTGAACATCAGGAAGTTCCCATGCTGTCTGTCAGGACTCTGAACATTTTTTATTACCTTTTGTGCATTACTGCCCCTTTCCAAGATGGCGTCTTTGGTCTCATGTGCACTGTGTCTTCCTGCTATAAAACTCCACCCCAGCCTTCAGTCTGTGCTAGAGTATTCTGCCTTGCATCCAGCTCCTGACCCTGGTGACTCCCTGGTTATATACCTGCTCCTTTGAACCTGTGTGGTGATCCTGCTACTGTGCTCTGATTTCCTGCTGCATACATCAGCTTCCAGTAATCCTCCTTCATCTGCTGCTCGTGTTTTCTTCCATCTGCATTTGCTGGACATGTAAGCTGTTGCTGCTCTGCAAAAACCTGAGACTATAACCCAGGCCTCCCTGGTTGTGTTAAGATATTATTTGAACTGCCTTATAAGCATAGCTATCTGTGTGCTGCTCTGCAAAAACCTGAGACTATTACCCAGGCCTCCCTGGTTGAGCTAAGATATTATTTGAACTGCCTTATAAGCATATGTATCTGTGTTTGGACTAAACAAGGACTTACTCGTCTCAAGTATCCTCAAGAATAACTGTGCTTCATAGACTTTCTGCATGATTGCGTTTTCCTCCGAAGTTTCCTATAGACTGTTAAGCTGCGTTTAATATTTACACCAAGTGTTGTGGACGTGAGTTTCTCTCTACACCTGTTTGAATCACCGTGTGATAATATAGACTTTACCACTTATAAAACTGTGTCCTGTAGTTGTCTTGTTCCACGCAAAGAGTCTCCTGAGTTATCCCCTATAATTATTACACTGTCATCTAACAGCGATAAACACCAGTGGCTCTGATTGGTGGTAAAATTACTACCACCAGTTAGAGAGCTCCACAAGCCAGCAGCTGTGACCTTTGGTGAAAAGTTTACCTCGTTCACAGAGGCGTCACTGATGTGAGTACTACTCTAATCAGCCTATTCCTGCTGTTGCTGATAACCATAAGAGCAGGCACCGCTGATGGGAGTATTCATGAGCTGGCACCTGCTCGTAAATAAATTAAGAAAAAGAATGATGTGGGATCTGTTCTATTTTTGATAAACAGCATGGCAAAACTGACAGCTGGGGGATGTATCTCTCAGCTGTTTGCTTTATGATGGCTGGTTATCAAGAATAGAGGGGTCCTTATGGCATATTTCAAAAATTATTTAAATAAACTATTTTTAAAAAATGGCATGGGGTGACCCCCAATTTTTGACAACCAGCTAAGCTTAAGCAGACAGTTGGGGGCTGGTATTTTCAGGCTGGTAAGGGGCACCAGCCTAAAATTAGCAGCCCGCAGCTGCCCTAGAAAAGGCTTTTCCTACTTGCCATGTGACAGCGGCAAGTGGGGTTAATTTTTGTAGGATTGATGTCACCTTTGTATTGTTGGGTGACATCAAGCCCACAGGTTAGTAATGGAGAAGCGTCTACAACATGCCTATCAATTACTAACCTCATAGTCATAGTAAATAAAAAACACCCAGAATAAAGTTTGAAATAAAGAAACACACAATTTTACACATTTATTTAAAAATAGCATACAAAGATATACTCACCTTACACCCATTCCATTGATGCCATAATTAACTAATACAGTGAAGGAGCAGTCAAAGAGGTAGGAGAAGAATCAAGAGAGAGCAGTATCCTTGACACCGATAGAGTGGAGCATAGTTTTGTTTGCAGGGTATTGCAATTTTTATAAGAGCTATAGTCCATACAAGTCTATGTGCCTAGTTTATGCTATTGATTTGGGTTTACAGACAAAATGTGTTTCATTTTATTGTGCATTTTAAATAAATCAACACAATGTTGCTTACAGTCCTAATAACAAATATCCAATCAAAGTGGGTTGCATTTACAATAACTATGTAGGTCTGTTGATCTTCATGGTAACAGAATACTAAGAAAACTAAAAGTAGTCTCATCCTGTAGTCATAATGGCATCTATCTGTCCCCCTTGCTTATCTGTCAAATGTGTGTTTGCTAAGAAATAGAGGACAGATGGGAGGGAGAGCGCCAACGATACAAGACTTTGTTTGTAGTCAATACCTATTGAGACGCAAGTTGTAGACATAAGTTGGGTAGGTCAGAAAGAGCTGCAAGGTTATGTCTCACTTAGCCTCTCAATTTACAATCTGAAAGCTGCTTTTTGGATACTGGGACCCAGATCAAAAAACATGAATACAATAACTTTTTACAATTATCTACGTATATGAATGTTCTTCATTAGTGATAAATCGATGATCGAATAGTGAAATATTCGGATTCAGGAAAATCGGCACAAATAATTTCTAATATCCGTGTATACGTACCAAATAACGAATCCAATACAAGACATTGGGAAAGCCGAATATTTTCCTGCTGGACCCAACAAACAGGTCTGGAGGCATGGAAAAAAGCTGAACTGGATGGGAAAGAGCTAAAACTAAATGGGAACAGCATGGAGAAGATGCCTTCATGCCTTTCTGACTCACATATGGTATCTGAGAATAATGTCAAACTATTGCGTTGAATTAACGGATTTATAAAAAGACCTACCAAACCAAACATTTTTTAAGGGAAAAATGCTAGGAAACATTATTTCCTTCATAATTACATGTATACAGTATATGGCAAAATAATTAAAAAAAAAAAAATTATACTACCTCCCCTTTAGCATTTGTTCACACGGAGCATTTTGGCTTTATTTTTTACTTTAACATTTGTAAGAGCTCTCCCTCATGCCAAATAGTTGGCAAGAGAGTGGAATACACATTCCCTATCCTTTTACAATGCCATTTCAAACGTCCATTTGAATTTTGGGCTCGCCCGCCACCACCACCATGTCCACCGCCATGTCATTATGCGGCCCTTGCTGACAATTTAGCAGAGTGTCACCATTTGCTGTGAAACTTGCGTTCTGTAAGGTCCACAGTTCATTTTTGCCACAGGATCCCAATGAATCACTGTCATAGCGGATTAAGCTGTCAGGTGAATATAATGCAGGAGTTGGGTGAGCTGTATGATCAATGTCAGTAAATTGGATTCTACCAGACACCAAAACCATTAGAATTAAATTCGGCATACAGTGAACGCAAGCGAGGGCCTGTATTGTAGTCAGTCTGTCAGGCCTAAAACCCATGTCAGGAACATGTACAAGCCTCATTTTACTTGGAAGCAGCCTCCTCAAGGGAAAGAGACAGGAGTGCCATTGACCAATCTGCACAAGACCAAGCACTTCTTCTAGAAACTACCAAACCAGGCAGAACGTATCTTTTGCATGGTTTTGAGCAACAATGGAGTAATTACAGGATATGTCCCAGAGAGTGTCGAGGTCTGTGGAGTGTATTACTCAGGTGACAGGCAGTGCTACAGAGCTCAGGTAAAGGCCTTAGCGTGGCAATTACCATGTTCCAATATGTGTAAGGCTTCGGCCTATATAGGTCTGTGGAGCGTATTAATCCAGTCTCTAAGACTTGCTTAACATGCACAGAAACTGGCCAATACCCCACCACCATTTTTTTTGTAAGGACCCAAATGTAGAAAATGTAAGGAAAGTAGTGATGAGCGAGCATGCTCTCAACTATTCAGTGCTCGCGATGCTCGGAGCTCGCCGAGTATTAAAGGGGTTGCTCGGCTGGAGCTCGGGTCCCCGCCCTGCATTTTTGGCGCTCTTTAGAGAGCCAGTGAACATGCAGGGATTCTCTGCCACACACTGTAATGCCGCAGCCATGTTGGTTGTGGCATTACAGTGATTGGCTGGCCGCGCAGCGTCATCACATCTATTTCAGACCTGGCACTGCCATGCTCATCACATGCTAGGTCTGTGTGTGCAGCTCTCTGCAGGTGTCTGTGTGTGTGTGTGCGTGTTTCTACGTGTGTCTGTGTGCGGTAACGCTACGGCCGGTACTGTCGGTCACAGTGCTGCTGGATCATGCTGGTAGATGTCAGCGTGATTCTGCAGCTGGCTGTGACCTGCAGTGGTGAATCAGGCTTGGCCCGATGAGACTACTGCTCCCATCCTATGTCTGTTGTCACTGATAACAGTGACAGCAGGTGCCGCTGATAGGAGAGTAGTATCATCTGCTGGCACCTGGGCCAATGAGACTACTGCTCCCATCGGGCTATCTCTGGTGTCACTGATAACAGTGACAGCAGGTGCCGCTGATGGGAGAGTAGTATCATCTGCCGGTGAGCGCCTGCCTGGGCCTAGTGGTTACTCGGTACCAGGTCCGGTGGTCATAAAAGGGGGAGTCACAGTGGCAGCAACCCAGTCCGTGGCCTTGGGCGTCCAAATTAAAGGTAAGGTCTTTAAAGGGGTTTTTCGGAATAAGAATGTTTGTGATGCCACCTGTGGTATTCGGTCATGAGTGACTGATGCCGCTTAAAGGGGTCTTCTGGGGAGTGATAGTACTGCAGCAAGGATGGTATGGCTTCCCACAGGTGAAGCTGCATCCTCAGAGCTCCCGGTGTGTTTGGTAAAGATGGTGTGGTGCCAGAAATTATTAGAGGACACAAGGTTGCAGTCTCTTTAACTGTTTACTGGTGGTTCACGGCCACAGTCCAGGATACCAGTAACAGGTGTTGGTGAGGTCCGGTCGGCCTGGAAGCGATTATGGATCCCTTTCTCAGGTGAGGTTAGAAAGCCTTCCTTCTTGCGCTGTAAGGCGAGTCCCTTGCTGCCTATGACTCCACACACGATCCTCTCTTTCCCTGTCCTTGAACAGTACCCTCATGGTAGGCAACGGGAGCCTTTTTACAGGGTCTGTATCACGACTCCAGGCTCTGTATGTTGCTGTACCTTCGGGTGTGGGTGTGGACAGACAACCTGAAGTCTTCTGTCCTCCGGTTCTGCTGTGAGACATACAGTTCCACACAGCCTTAGGCTCCCGGTGCCTGGTTCCTGCACTTCAGCTTGAAAGGAGCCCAGTCACAGCTTCCTTCCAGCTCCTCATTTCTCTTGTGTTTCTCCCCTCTGGCACTTTTTACCAATGCAATGCTTCTGCTTCTCCACTCTGTCCTGGAGCTGCAGCACAACGTAGCTGCACGGCACCAGCTTTCTTCTCTCATACACTCTCTGTCTGCTTCTGGCCTGGAATCAGAATATGTTGCATGTATGTGTACCACCTGTTAAAGGGAACCTCCTCACTTCCAGGCATGGCATCACCCTCCCTGAAAGGAAGGCAACACCTCTGTAACAACCGGCTTCCTGGGGTGTTACACTGGCACCCGTGCTCACTGTTAAAAACCTAATACATACATATTCACATAGTAATAGAAACACATTATATTCACCACACACCAAATCCCCGATGCCCTTGTCTCCTAGAAATAACATAAAATAATAATCCTGCGGCGATCTCACATGTAGAATAGTCAAATCAGGAGATGTGACGACTCTACCCGACCAGCGATACACTGACAGAAGATAATCGCCCACCCAGTGTATCAGCTGATCGGCTCCAGGTCTGTCACTTACAGCACCACTGCATTGGGAAGTTCTCATGCAGCGGTGCTGCCGTAAAGTGAGAGCACCGGAGTGATGAACTCTGGTGAACTCTCACTGCAGCTCCGCGATACACTGCGGGAGATATTAGTTCCCGTCCATGTATCATCGGAGGCTTGGGAGAGCAGTCACATCTCCCGATGTGACTGTTCTACACGTGAGATCATCATGGGACAGTCGGTAAATGAACTACAGCGGACAGGGAGTATTATTTATTGGTTTATGATTTTATTTTTGTTGCAGGAGATTGAAGAAGTCGGGGATTAGGCAATGCAGTAAGTATGGTTAATTAAGATTAATAAAGGACTTTATCCTTGCTGTGTCTTTATTGACCATATAACCATAGGATTAGTAATGGATAGGTGTCTTATAGATGCTTCTCCATTGCTAAGCCGTGGGCTTGATGTCACCGGACAATGCAAAGGTGACATCAACCCCACAAATATTACCCCACTTGCCCCGTACGGTGAAGAGGCTAAGAGCCAGAATTGGCACATCTATAAGATGCGCCACTTCTGGGGTGGCTGAGAGCTGATGTTTTCAGCCTGGGGGGCCAATTTTCATGGCCCCTTCCCAGGCTATTAATATCAGCACGCAGCTGTCTGCCTATCCTTTATTGGTTTGATTTTATAGAGGACCCCATATCAATTTTTTTCTGGGGTTCCACTGTAAAATAGCCAGTAAAGGCTATGCAACAGCTGTGAGCTGATATTAGTAGCCTGGGAACCTTTTTGACTATTGGCTCCTTCCCAGTATAATAACATCAGCTATCGGCTTTCCCTCTATTGGTTATGAAAATTATCCGAAAGCCCACACAATTTTTTTTTAATGTTTTGAAATATAAACAGATTTCGTGTGTGTATGTCTTTATTTAACTCTTTATGTACCGTTTTATTAATGAGGGTATCTGGTTGACACCTGTTCATTACTAAACCTCAAGCTTGGTACTGCATATATACAGGTCTTGCAAAAATTAAGAGACCACTGCACAGTTTTCTAAAAATCACCTTCTCTACATGTCTGACAGCCATTCCATTCCAGTGTCAGTTGAATTCCAACCAAAGTACACCTCATTCTACTTAATGTGCTTCTGATTAGGTGATCAAGACGCATGCCAAGACTCATGAAAGCTGTGATTACAAATCATGGCTATTCCACCAAATATTGATTTAATTTGTTGTTTTTAAATGAATAAGAACTTGTCTTCCTTGCATTATTTGAGGTCTGAAAGCGTTGTTTATTTTTTATTATTTTGATGATTTTTCACTTGCTGCAAAAAAATAAAAAATTTTTAGCTTTGAATTTCTGAGACATGTTTTCAGTAGTTCATAGAATAAAACAACCACGTACAATGTACATTTTACGCAAAAATATACCTATAAAGAGAAAAATCAGAGAAACTGAAAATTTTTGAAATAGTCTCTTAATTTTTGCCAGAGCTGTATATATATATATATATATATATATATATATATATATATATATATATATATATATATATATATATATATATATATATATATAATTATGTGTGTATATATATATATATATATATATATATATACACACGCATATAAATGCAGCAAAAAGGCCCAGTGTGAATATACCCTAAAAAGCCCCTGAAAATTAGCATTAAAAAAAAGCAGCAAATACGCAGGTATCATTATTTGCAGCATCTTGGTGAAGAAAGTCATGAACAGCTACTCAACTTTATTAGCATGCACAAAGAGACACAAGAAAAACACAAACACAAAAAACGCACCAAAAAACGCACCAAAACCGCAACGAAAAACGCACCAATAACGCACCTAAACCTGCTGTTTTGCCGCAGCTTCTTTCCTGCCAAGAAATCAGGTTTTGCTGCAGAAAAAATGCCCGGTGTGAACATACCCTTAACAGCAAATTGGTGTCAATAACTTCGATAAGGATATGTGCGCACATTGCGGATTTGCTTGTGGAAATTTCTGCGTGGTTTCTGCCTCCCTTGACAGAAAATGCAGTTGAAATTCTGTGCAGATTTGGTGAGTTTTTTATGCGGATTTTATGTGGATTTGTATTCAGATTTGTAAGCTAAATAAAGATATATTATTTTAAAAAAATGTGATGTCATTTCCTTGTTCAACCTCTTCTTTTTCATTCTCTATTGAAGACCATAATATCATTACATACCATGTTCAAATATAATGTTTACTCACACAAAACAAATATAAGTGACTCTTATAAATATACTAGAAATAGGCTCGATGCTATCGCATCGGGAGTGCGGTGAAATTAACATCTGTGTGTGCTTAGTGGCGCTTACAGGAGCAACAGACATGTCTCACACCGTTTGCACTTTCCAACATATCTGTTCTATATCATCCCTCTGCATTTTTGTATTTTTGCGCAGGCGCAAGTGACATACACGTCACCGCTATTACCGCACATGTGTAGTAACGACGCGGCTGTTACTGCGCCTGCGTGGGAATTGCGGAGATGTGTATGTCATGCCTTGCGGCCATGAACTGCACCTGCGCAAGTGACACTGCCGTGGTGCCTTATGGGATTCGGGGACAGCGGCTGGAAGTCCCAACTGGCGATTATATATATATATATATATGCAAAAAGAAAAAAAAGAGCATGAACCGCACATCCCAAAATCATACTTTGATCTAAAGCCGCTAGGCAAAAATTTATATACTGAACATGAGGTTTTCAGTTTAACATTCTGATCAGACTGTATGAAGCCCACTGCCACTTCACGGCAAACCTCGTAGTGGGTCCTAACGCCCTAACAGAGTATATACACTCACCGGCCACTTTATTAGGTACACCATGCTAGTAACGGGTTGGACCCCCTTTTGCCTTCAGAACTGCCTCAATTCTTCGTGGCATAGATTCAACAAGGTGCTGGAAGCATTCCTCAGAGATTTTGGTCCATATTGACATGATGGCATCACACAGTTGCCGCAGATTTGTCGGCTGCACATCCCAAAGATGCTCCATACAAGGCAGGATGGATCCATGCTTTCATGTTGTTTACGCCAAATTCTGACCCTACCATCCGAATGTCACAGCAGAAATCGAGACTCATCAGACCAAGCAACGTTTTTCCAATCTTCCACTGTCCAATTTCGATGAGCTTGTACAAATTGTAGCCTCAGTTTCCTGTTCTTAGCTGAAAGGAGTGGTACCCGGTGTGGTCTTCTGCTGCTGTAGCCCATCTGCCTCAAAGTTCGACGCACTGTGCGTTCAGAGATGCTCTTAGGCCTACCTTGGTTGTAACGGGTGGCGATTTGAGTCACTGTTGCCTTTCTATCAGCTCGAACCAGTCTGCCCATTCTCCTCTGACCTCTGGCATCAACAAGGCATTTCCGCCCACAGAACTGCCGCTCACTGGATTTTTTTTCTTTTTCGGACCATTCTCTGTAAACCCTAGAGATGGTTGTGCGTGAAAATCCCAGTAGATCAGCAGTTTCTGAAATACTCAGACCAGCCCTTCTGGCACCAACAACCATGCCACGTTCAAAGGCACTCAAATCACCTTTCTTCCCCATACTGATGCTCGGTTTGAACTGCAGGAGATTGTCTTGACCATGTCTACATGCCTAAATGCACTGAGTTGCCGCCATGTGATTGGCTGATTAGAAATTAAGTGTTAACAAGAAGTTGGACAGGTGTACCTAATAAAGTGGCCGGTGAGTGTATACAGCTCTGGCAAAAATTAAGAGACCACCACATCAAAACCCTGTGATGGGCAGCCCAATCTCCAGACCTGAACCCCACTGAAAACCTCTGGAATGTAATCAGGAGGATGATGGATAATCACAAGCCATCAAACAAAGAAGAACTTCTTAAATTTTTGCGCCAGAAGCAGTGTGAAAGACTGGTGGCAAGTATGCCAAGAAGACGCATGAAAGCTGTTTTTAAAAATCATGGTTATTCCACAAAATATTGCTTTCTGAACTCTTCCTGAGTTAAAACATTAGAATTGTTGTTTCTAAATGATTGTGAACTTGTTTTCTTTGCATTATTTGAAGTCTGAAAGCACTGAGTTTTTTTTATTTAATTTTGACCATTTTTCTTTGTCAGAAAAACCCCCCAAAATGTATTGCTTGGAAATTTGGAGACATGTTGTCAGAAGTTTGTAAAAGAACTGTTTACATTTTACTCAAAAATATACCTATAAAGAGATAAATCAGACAAACTGAACATTTTGTAGTGGTCTCTTAGTTTTTGCCAGAGCTGTATATATGTAATACCATAGAGTAGAGTCTATAAGACACCTATCCATTACTAATCCTATACTTATATGGTCAATAAAGACACGGCCAGAATAAAGTCCTTTATTAATCTTAACCCCTTCATGACCGTAGCTTTTTTCAGTTTTGCCTTTTTTGCTCCCCTTCTTTCCAGAGCCATAACTTTTGTATTTTTCTTTCAATGCGGCCATGTGGGGGCTTATTTTTGGCGGGACAAGTTGTACTTTTGAAAGACATCATTGGTTTTATCATGTCATGTACTCTAAAACAAGAAAGAAAAATTCCAAGTGGGGTGAAATAGCAAAAAAGTGCAATCCCACTCTTGTTTTTTGTTTGGCTTTTTTGCTAGGTTCAATAAATGCTAAAACTGACCTGCCATTATGATTCTCCAGGTCATTATGAGTTCATAGACATCAAACATGACTAGAATCTTTTTTATCTAAGAGGTGAAAAAAAATTCCACAGTTTGCTAAAAAAAAACAAACAAACAAACAATTGTGCAATTTTCCGATACCCATAGCATCTCCATTTTTCGTGATGTCGGGTTGGATGAGAGCTTATTTCTTGTGAGCCGAGCTGAAATTTTTAATGATACGTTCTTTTTATAGCCAGTTATTGCATTATAATGCAATGTCGCGGCCACCAAAAAATGTAATTCTGGCGTATGGATTTTTTCTCGCTACGCCATTTAGCGATCAGGTTAATCATTTTTTATTATTGATAGATCAGGTGAATCTGAATGCAGCGATACCAAATATGTGTAGGTTTGATTTTTTTATTGTTTTATTTTGAATGGGGTGAAAGGGGGGTAATTTGAACTTTTATATTTTATTATTTTTTTATATTTTTAAAAACCTTTTTTTTTTTTACTTTTGGCATGCTTCAATAGCCTCCATGGAGGCTAGAAGATGCCATAGCTTGATCGGCTCTGCTACATAGAGGCGATGCTCAGATCGCCTCTATGTAGCAGAATTACTGCATTGCTATGAGCGCCGACCAAGGGTGGTGCTAATAGCAATCCAGCATCAACAACCATAGAGGTCTCAAGGAGACCTCTGGTTGTCATGCTGATGCACCGATGACCACCGATCACGTGACGGAGGTCAGCGGTGCGCTTATTTCCGGGCCGATGGCCAAAAGCGCCCGTTAAATGACGCTGTCACAGTTTGACAGCGGCATTTAAATAGTTAATAGGCACGGGAGGATCGCAACTCCATACTTACCAAACACCTTATCCCTGACTCCCTCAATCTCCTGCAGCAAAAATAAAATAATAAACCAACATAATACTCCCTGTCCTCTGTAACCCATTTACCGACTGTCCCATGACGATCTCACGTGTAGAACAGTCACATGTGACCGCTCTACCGGGCCTCCGGTGATATAGGAGCTAATATTTCCCGCAGTGTATCACAGAGCTGCAGTGAGAGTTCACCGGAGTTCATCACTCTGGTGCTCTCAGTTTACGGCAGCACCGCTGTGTGAGAACTTTCCCACGCAGCGGTGCCGTAAGTGACAGCACCAGAGCCGATCATCTGATACACTGTAGGGGCGATTATCTCCTGTCAGTGTATCGCCGGTCGGTTTATTATTTTACGTTATTTCTAGGAGACGAGTGCATCGGGGATTTGGTGTGTGGTGAGTATTTTTTTTACTTCTATGTGAATATGCATGATTTATTTGAATAAATAGGTGCCTGCAGATCATAATACTCTCCCATCAGTGGCACCTGTTGTCACTGTTATCAGTGACACCAGAGATATCCCGATGGGAGCAGTAGTCTCATTGGCCCAGGCGCCGACAGATGATACTACTCTCCCATCAGCAGCACCTGCTATCACTATTAACAGTGACACCAGACATAGCCGGATGGGAGTAGTAGTCTCATTGGGCCATGCCTGCTTCACCGCTGTGGGACACAGTCAGCTGTGAAATCACGCTGACATCTGCCAGCATTATCCCGCAGCGCTGTGACCAACAGTACTGGCGGTAGTGTTACCGTACACACAGACACCCGCACAGACACACAGACACCTGCACACACACACAAACACCCGCACACAGCTGCACACACACGCAGACAGCTGAACACACGCAGACATCTGCACACACACGCAGACAACCGCACACACACGCAGACAATAGTAGACAAACACACATATTTTCCACCAAATTTCAAAATGTAACATTGCTCACAGCAGTGACCTGGCAGTCAGAAATGCTTCCAGGGCTCTTCCCCTTGCTGTTCCCATGTCATTTAAGCACTTTTCCCATTGATTTCCGCAGTTTTTAGACCTTCAAAAGACCTTTGCAGTGGGGGTTGCGGCAAAAATGCTCTATTTTCTCATAGACTTACATTGGGCTCGTTGCTCGGGTTGAGCCCCCGAGCATTCCAATTTGCTCAACCCGAGCAACGAGCACCCGAGCATTTTTGTGCTCGCTCATCATTAAAGGGAAGCGATGGTTTAATAAAGAGATAAAAGTCTCCTTTAGGAGCCTGGAAAAGTCAGCAATAGTTTTTGTCCAGCACCGGACAATGTAAATTGCTAACTAATATGTATGCCCTATCTAACTAAAAATTTGTGAATAGACATATACTGTATGCTGACAAGGGACAACTGAATGCTGCGCTGGGACAATGAACTGGACGTTGTTGATGACTGCTGTGTCTGTGCCACTGCAGGTTGTGGACTGGAGGGTTCAGCACCTCCTTCCTAGACAGCACTGTTGTGAATTCTGTTGTGGGTTCTGCTCTTGGGCTCTCTCCGGTGGTTATAAGTGGTAGTGCTGCTGTTTGTCCTTCACAGCAGTCATCAGGTGCTTCCACTTTGGACGGGGCTATTTAGTCTGGCTTCACCCTTTAGTGAGTGCCAGTTGTCCATTGTTTTTCTGGAGGATTCACATCTCTGCTTGGTTTCTCCTGCTGGATTGTCCAAATCATCAAAGATAAGTCCTGGCTTTGTTTTTGCAGTCCACATGCGGTGGACTTTATAGTTCAGTGAATTGCTATGTTTTTTCTTGTCCAGCTTTGTCTGTGTAAGGATTTATTGAGCCAAGTTGGAAGCTCTGGAGTCGCAGAGTTACCCTCCATGCCTTTAGTTAGGTGTGGAGATTTTTGTATTCTCTGTGGTGGATTTTTGTAGTAATTTAATACTGACCGCACAGTACTCTGTCCTGTCTTTTCTTTCTAGGTAGCGTGGCCTCCTTTGCTAAATTCTGTTTTCAGTCTGCGTTTGTAATTTCCCTCTCCTCTCACAGTCAATATTTGTGGGGGGCTGTCTTTCCTTTGGGGATTTTCTCTGAGGCAAGATAGTTTTCCTGTTTCTTTCTTTAGGGGTAATTAGTCCTCCGGCCGTGACGAGGTGTCGAGGGGGTGACAGGAACATCCCACGGCTACTTATAGTTGCGGTGTTAAGTTCAGGGTCTGCGGTCAGTATAGAGGCCACCTACTCCAGAGCTCGTCCATGCTGCTCCTAGGCCACCAGATCATAACACAGCACATTGGGAAGGATGTGACACAGGGAAAGGGCCAGTGGTTTCATCGTCAGACATAGATTTTGTACCCAGGCATTCCGCCCACCTACTGCAGTGCTGCATATATGAGCAGGATATGGCGTATGCTAACAGAGGTATTTTGTCAAATTTCCCTTTATAAAGGGATGTATGGGTAGGATTTTCAAACTAGCAGCATATATATAGAGCATGCTTCATTACTCATATTATTATTCTGCGTAAGGCCAGTGTCACACTTGCAACTGCAAGTCGCGCGAGTATCTCGCCTCAATACCCGTCACAGCCGTTGGTGGTTCGGACCAGAGCGTTCAGCTGCATAGAAATACATGCAGGTGCACACTCCGGTCCCGAGTGCCAGCCGCAGTGCCGGGTATTAGGCCGGCGTCACACTGGCGAGTTTTACGGACGTATGAGAGCAGAAAATACATCCGTAAAATACGCATAACACATGGCCCAATGATTCTCTATGGCCCAGCTCCTATCAGCCGTATTTTACTGATCCGTATTATACGGTCTTGCACGGCCATAGAAAATCGCAGCATACTGCGTTTGTCACCGTATTGCGCAAAAAAATTGCCAATGAAAGTCTATGGGGGCAAGAAAAATACGGATTACACACAGACCAGCAGTGTGACTTGCGAGAAATACGCAGCGGTGTTCTATAGAAAAGCCGGTAATTCAATTGCCGGCTTTTCATTTCTCCTTCCCAAACCCGACAGGATATGAGACATGGTATACATACAGTAAACCATCTCATATCGCCTTTTTTTTTGCATATTCCACACTACTAATGTTAGTAGTGTGTATGTGCAAAATTTGGGCGCTGTAGCTTGTAAATAAAGGGTTAAATGGCGGAAAAAATTTGGTGTGGGCTCCCGCGCAATTTTCTCCGCCAGAGTGGTAAAGCCAGTGACTGAGGGCAGATATTAATAGCCTAGAGAGGGTCCATGGTTATTGCCCCCCCTTGGCTAAAAACATCTGCCCCCAGCCACCCCAGAAAAGGCACATCTGGAAGATGCACCTATTCTGGCACTTGGCCTCTCTCTTCCCACTCCCGTGTAGTGGTGGGATATGGGGTAATGAAGGGTTAATGTCACCTTGCTATTGTAAGGTGACATTAAGCCAGATTAATAATGGAGAGGCGTCAATTATGACACCTATCCATTATTAATCCAATCGTACGAATTTTTAAGAAAACACACACACATTATTACAAAGTCCTTTAATGAAATAAAGACACAGGTTGTTGTAATATTTTATTATACTGGTAATCCACCTGAAGTTCTGTAACAAAGGAAAAATAAAAAAACAACAATATTCCATACCTTCCGTTGTTATGTCCCACGATGTAAATCCATCTGAAGGGGTTAAATCATTTTACAGCCAGGAGCTGTGCTAATGCACTCGCTCGTTCCTGTAAAACCCCGGGTACTGAATGGAAAGCAGGGGATTGTCCTGTACTTACCTTGAGTTGCGGTGATGCGCCCTCTGCTGGATGTCCTCATGAACTGGAGCCTTGGAAAAGTTCCCACGCTCGAGTTCATATGAGGACATCCAGCAGAGGGTGCCTCACCGCAACTCAAGGTAAGTACAGGACAATTCCCTGCTTTCCATTCAGTACCCGGGGTTTTACAGGAACGAGCGAGTGCATTCGCACAGCTCCTGGCTGTAAAATGATTTAACCCCTTCAGATGGATTTACATCGTGGGACATAACGACGGAAGGTATGGAATATTGTTGTATGTTTTTTTAACTTTGTTTCAGGACGATGGTCTTCAGCTGGATTAAGAGTCTAGTAAAATATTACAACAACATGTGTCTTTATTTCATTAAAATACTTTGTAATAATGTGTGTGTGTTTTATTAACCATTTCGTACTATTGGATTAATAATGGATAGGTGTCATAATTGACGCCTCTCCATTATTAATTTGGCTTAATGTCACCTTACAATAGCAAGGTGACATTAACCCTTCATTACTCCATATCCCACCGCTACTCGGGAGTGGGAAAAGAGTGGCCAAGTGCCAGAATGGGCGCATCTTCCAGATGTGCCTTTTCTGGGGTGGCTGGGGGCAGATGTTTGTAGCCAGGGGGGGCCAATAACCATGGTCCCTCTCTAGGCTATTAATATCTGCCCTCAGTCACTGGCTTTACCACTCTGGTGGAGAAAATTGCGCGGGAGCCCACGCCAATTTTTTCCGCCAGTTAACCCTTTAATTTACTGTATGTAAACCATGTCTCATATCATGTCGGGTTTGTGAAGGAGAAATGAAAAGCCGGCAATTGAATTACCGGCTTTTCACATATATCGCGCTGAATTAAATATAAATACAGAAAATATATATATATGTTTCTCAATTACATATATACAGTATATATATATATATATATATATATATATATATATATACTGTATATATGTTTTACCGAACATTTGAGCACATAAATCCATTAGATGTCGGTTTTGCAAGCCTGCGAGAAAATATTGCAGTACGGATGCCATACAGATTACATACGGAGGATGCCATGCGCAAAATACGCTGACACACCCTGCCTACGGATGACATACGGATCACTATTTTGGGGACTTTTCTGCGTATGATGGCCATAAAAAACGGACCGTATTTCCATACGCTGAGTGTTACACCGGCCTTAAGGCGAGAGACTTGCGCGAGTTTCTCGCATTGCAGTTGCAAGTGTGACACTGGCCTAAGGCTGAAACATGAATAAGTATGTTGAGTGTATGAATGCGTTGATATTCCACAATGTCCAAGTGCAGACCCAAAAATCAACATCAGGCTACCAGATACATGCTTAAAGACACCGTGAGAAGAGCAACACAATAAAAAAATTATAATAATAGATTATTAAGAGATTGAGAGTAGAAATTTGACCATTGCACAATGTACAAAGGTACAATGGGTCTATATCATACATGCTGAAAGATGCCGTCATGGGGGCATCACAATACACTTTGCAGTTACTACAAGAGGTAGAGATAGAAAGTACAAGTTTCACCATTGCACAATGTGCAATGGTTTCCAAAAAATTAGCCAACGGGTCTCTCTCAGACCAGCTGAGAGATGCCGTGATGGGGATATCATAATACACCTAGCAGTTATTACAAGAGGTAGAGATATAGAGTACAAGTTTCACCATTGCACAATAATAATAATAATTTTATTTATATAGCGCCAACAAATTCCGCAGCGCTTTACAATTATAGAGGGGATTTGTACAGACAATAGACATAACAGCATAACAATAATCACAGTTCAAAACAAATACCAAGAGGAGTGAGGGCTCTGCTCGCAAGTTTACAAACTATGAGGAAAAAGAGGAGACACGAGAGGTGGATGGTAGCAATTGCTTTTGTTGTTCGGACCAGCCATAGTGCAATGTGCAATGGTTACCAAAAATTAGCCAAGGGGTCTCTCTCAGACCAGCTGAAAGATGCCGTGAGGGGGATATCACAAAACACTTAGCAGTTATTTCAAGAGGTAGAGAGTACACGTTTCAACATTGCACAATGTCCAAATGTTTCCAAAATTTAGTCAAGGGGTCTCTCTCAGACAAGCTGAAAGATGCCGTGAAGGGGATATCACAATACACTTAGCAGTTATTACAAGAGGTAGAGATATAGAGTACAAGTTTCACCATTGTACAATGTGCAAAGGTTTCAAAAATTACAAAACAATACCCACGTGGTGTATACATAGATGAACACTAAGTACTTGTTGCAGAAACAGGAGGAGGAGGTGATTTCCTGAACAAAATGGTTTTGGATGGTAAGGGATGGAAATTAAGACAACTTCCCAAAACAAACATTTAGCCTGCATCTGCAAGGAGTTTGTATGTTCTCCCCATATTTGTGTGAGTTTCCTCCGAGTACTCGGGGTTCCTTCCGCATTCCAAAGACATACTGTCTGCATTTTCCATTGACAGGCATGTGCGCCTATCCATTTTGATTGCACCTGACAAACTAAAAACCCACTCAGACAACACATTCGTGGCAGGGCATGGCAGCACCACCAATGTATACAAGGAGAGGTCGGGTCAAGTGTGTAGCTTGGACGACTAATAGTTAAAGGGCACTGAAGAATCAGAAAGGACGCTGGTATGGTCACTTAAGTAGTCTTTCACCATTTTGGTCAACTTCTCCCTCCTCGTCATAGTTATACCCACACGACCCTTGCTGATGGGACGGTGTCATGAAAATGGCCCACTTGATGGATATTCCCCCCCATCCTGAGTTGCACCGGGTGTTTGTGGCTCTCCTATGTAATCCTTGTGGGCGAAAAGAGCCGGTACTTCTGCCACCAGAGTTGTCTAAGAGTAATCTGTTGAGGAAATCTTCCACTACAGCCCTCTGGCATGCATGCACTGAAAATGTCCTGCCTCCGACATTAGAGAAGCAAATTTCTCCTTGTACTGTGGGTCAAGAAAGGTGCATAGCCAGTTTTTCATGGTGGACAAAATGTATTTCAAGTGAGGGTCTTGGTAAATGCATCTGGACATGAACTCTGCCATGTGTGGCAGGCTACAAAGAGTCAAACCTTCAGTGTCTTCACCAAGAACAACACTAACCATCCTCTCCTCCTCACGACGCATAGCCTCTTCCTCCTCCTCCTCTTCAGGCCATCCATGCTAGACAGGCATGAAGAGATTGGGAGTCCCCTCTGTAGTGCAGAGCAAAAAATCCTGTTCTTCCTCCTCCTCCTGTTCCTCGTCATCACCCAATGGGGCCTGAGAATACTGTGTGAGGTCGGGCTGTGTGGTATCAACCACTGTACAATCTTGCTCCATAGCCAACTGCTTGGCATTCAAAGCTTCCTTTTTCAGATTCATCAGTGAACATGTTTGTTTTTTTTAAACTGTTTATTTTTGAAAGATTTTCCTTTTTCTCGTACAATTAACATCATAAACATAAGTATAGTTGTAGCAAAATTATGCAAAACAATGCAAAACATTTTAGATGTTTCTTCCAGTGGCACAGTGTGCAGCACTGCTGCTCCTGCTAAAATTAGGGCAAACATCTAATGAATCATCTAAGAGTAGGTGGGGTACAGGGAAGGGATAGGGAAAAAGTCAGGGAGGGGAAAAGACACAGAAAGAAAGAAAAAAGGCACGTAACATCAGTTGGTTAGCTTAGTTACATAGTCATCCCATGGAGCCCAGATGCGATTGAACAAATCAAGTTGATTATTAATACAGGCCGTAAGATTCTCCATACGTCTCATTTCTTTAATCTTCAGTTTTTTCATAGTGGGAACTGATCTTTTCTTCCAGTATGAGGCTAATAGACATTTCGCCGATGTTAGGATATGGAGGAGCAGCCTGGCAGGGCCCATTGTCATAGGCACAGGGGGAACAATAAGCAAAAAAGTCACAGGATCCACAGGAATCTCTACATCTAACACCAGAGAAATCAACCCCTGTACTCTCTTCCAGAATGGAAATATAGTCTGGCAATCCCAGAATATATATGGCAATGAGCCCCCAGCCCCCAGGCATCTCCAGCATTTATATGACGTGGCAGGGTAAATCTACTATATAATTGTCTAAGGGTCACTTCCGTCTGTCTGTCCTTCTGTCTGTGTCTGTCGCGGTTATTCGTTCGCTGATTGGTCTCGCCAGCTGCCTGTCATGGCTGCTGTGACCAATCAGCGACAGGCACAGTCCGGAAGAAAATGGCCTATGCTATGCTGCTATGCCGCTGTCGGTTAACGCTGCTATTAACCCTGTGTGACCAACGTTTTACTATTGATGCTGCCTATGCGGTGTCAATAGTCTACTTGACCACAATGCAATCTTCAGACCGGAGCACGCGAGGATCGGTAACCGGCTGCTTCGATCCTGAGGCTCCGAAAGGTGAGTATATAACTATTTTTTATTTTATTATTATTTTTTTTTAACAGGGATATGATGCATACTACGTGGCTCGGCAATATACTACGTGACTGGGCAGTATACTATGTGGCTGGGCACTATACTGGCACTATACTACGTGACTGGGCAATATACTACGTGACTGGGCAGTATACTATGTGGCTGGGCACTATACTACGTGACTGGGCAGTGACTGGGCAATATACTACTTGACTGGGCAATATACTATGTGGCTGGGCACTATACTACGTCACTGGGCAATATACTACGTGACTGGGCAATATACTATATGGCTGGCCAATAAACTACGTGACTGGGCAGTATACTATGTGGCTGGGCACTATACTACGTGACTGGGCAGTATACTATGTGGCTGGGCACTATACTACGTGGCTGGGCACTATACTACGTGGCTGGGCAATATACTATGTGGCTGGTCACTATACTACGTCACTGGGCAATATACTATGTGACTGGCCAGTATACTATGTGGCTGGGCAATATACTACATACGTGACTGGGCAGTATACTACGTGGCTGGGCACTATACTATGTGGCTGGGCACTATACTACGTCACTGGGCAATATACTACGTGACTGGGCAATATACTATGTGGCTGGCCAATAAACTACGTGACTGGGCAGTATACTATGTGGCTGGGCGATATACTACGTCGCTGGGCAGTATACTATGTGGCTGGGCACTATACTACGTGACTGGGCAATATACTATGTGGCTGGGCAATATACTATGTGGCTGGGCAATATACTACGTGGCTGGGCAATAGCATATTCTAGAATACCCGATGCGTTAGAATCGGGCCACCATCTAGTATTATATAAAACCTCCGGCGTATGATACCAATGCATCAGTATCTTGTACTGATTTTCCTTTTGTGTTATGCATGGTGACGATTTAGCTGCCTTAGACCATATGACCTGCCAGATAGGAAGCGGAAGTTCCCTCCCCAGGTATCTCTCCCACTTTATCATGTAAGCATGTTTAGGAGGGGGAGTGAACAGTATACTATAAATGTCCGTGATCAAACCTTTTGTAGAGGGATTCCCTTTACAGAGTCACTCAAAGGGCGTGGGGGTGGAGAATGTTGTGTTTTTATATAAAGTTAAGGCCAGGTGGCGGATTTGTAAGTATGAGAAGTAAGTCCTAAGTGGGAGTTTAAACCGCTCTCTAAGAGTCTGAAAAGGAAGAATATTTCTTTTCAAGGGGTCTACAATATCCGCGTAATAAAATAATTGTGCTTGAAGCCATGGTTCTGTCATAGCTGCAGTAAGACTATCAGGTATAGAGGGTGTAAAAAGGAAGGAGATCATAGGGGACTTGGGGGAGATCAATGGAAAGGCCTTGCTGCTTAACCTCCAGATTTTCATTGTAAATGCCATAGAGCCCAGCAGAGGCATTGAGGGGCATGTACTCCCATCTTCCCATAGCAATGAATTGGGATGTGCTGGAGCCATCCAAAGTTTCTCGATTTCTACCCATTTGCTATAAGCCCGCAAGGAGGCCCAACTGGTATCCTTCTAAGGTGCATGGCCAAGTAATATCTCCAGATGTCTGGAAAGGCAATACCCCCCTGCATTTTTGGAGATGTGAGGACTGATTTAGCTATCCAATGTCGTCTCTGAACCCCCAAAAAAATTAAGAAGCACAGTCTGAATCCTCCTCAACACCGCTCGTGCAATCGGCACCGGCAAAACCTCCACCATGTATAAGAACTTAGGTATAATAGACATCTTTATCGCATTTGCTCTGCCAAAAAGTGAGAGAGGAAGTTTAGACCATCTAGAAAGTAACCCATTAATCTCTTGAAAGAAGGCCAGGAAATTATGGTCTATAAAGCCAGTCAGGAAAATACCCAAATATTTAATTTTGGTGTCCTTCCAAGCAAATTTAAACTTTGATTTCAGAGCGTCCACCATTGCGCACGGTAAGTTAATTGAGAGAGCTTCAGTCTTTGTTGTATTTACCTTGTATCTTGAGAGTAGTCCATATTCTGTCAAGGTAGATTGAAGATTGGGGAGGGAAATGTGTAGGTTGGTGAGGGTGAGGAGAATATCATCCGCAAATAGAGACAACTTGAACTCTCTCTCCCGCACCTTAATGCCCTGGATATCTGGATTATTCCTTATTTTGGAAGCCAAGGGCTCTATACAGGGGACAAACAGCAGGAAAGAGAGAGGACACCCCTGTCTAGATCCATTTGAGATATTGATACGAGAGGAAGACGCATGGGGGAGTTTAACCACAGCATTGGGCAAGGAATATAAAGCTTGTATAGCCTGAAGAAATGGCCATACCTGCGTAAAGACGCAAATAAAAAAGGCCAACTCAGTCGGTCAAATGCCTTCTCAGCATCTAAACTGAGCAGAAGACCAGATTGCCCATTTCTTTCAAGGACATCAATAAGATCTATAGTACGTCTAGTGCTATCACCCGCTTGCCTATTTGCCACAAAACCGACCTGATCTTTATGGATTAAATCCAGAAGCAAACTCAATCTATTAGCCAAGATTTTAGTAAATATATTTTAGTAGGGATATAGGAGGATAGCTGGCGCAATCAGCAGGGTCCTTTCCCTGTTTATGTATTACTGTGATATCTGAACTCAGCATAGAGGGGGGAATGGGAGAACCCGACATGAAGGAATTAAAGAGCGGTAACATAAAAGCCATTAATTTTTTCTGGAATGTTTTGTAATATAAATATGTGAACCCATCAGGTCCTGGGGCTTTACCCTGGGGCAATTCTTTAATTGCATTCTCCAGTTCTTCTTCGGTTATATTGTTGTTTAGTGTTAAAAGGGCTTCCGCACTCAAGGTTGGTAATTGACAGGAGTCCAAGTAAGTTTTGAGTCTTTCAGATCTATCAATCTGGTCTATGGGTAGAGTGGAGGGTAATAAATATAGATGGGAATAGTAATCCTGAAATATGTTTGCTTGTTTCTGTGGGTCATATATGAGGTGTCCCTTTTTATTTTTGATGGCAAAGGGGGAAGCCTGAACCAATCTCTCCCTCAACTGAGCTGCCAAGAGAGAGTGGGCCTTATTACCACTCTCATAGTATTTTTGCTTAGTATACACCATCATTTTTTCAACTTTCTGGATAGCGAGATCCCTCAGCTCACCCCTTACCTCAACAATTTTTTTTACGTGTACGTTTAGAGTGTTGCACAGACATTCTTTGTTCCAACTTATTGAGACGTGCTAAAAGGGTCATCTGTTGATTATTACTGTCTCTTTTTAAGTGTGATGCTAATGAAATGCAGTTCCCCCTCATTACAACTTTATGCACCTCCCAAACTGAGGAGAGTGAAGGGACAGAGTCTTTATTTAGAGTAAAGTAATCCTCCAACTGTTCTTGGAGTTTGGCTTTATGCATTGGGTGTTTGAGTAAATAATCATTTAGCCTCCAATGACATTCTCGTCTTGGTGAGGTGGCTGGGCGGAGATCCAGTATAACTGGCACATGATCCGACCATGTAATTTGGCCAATGTTTGCTGTTGCAGTTCATCGCAAAGCCAAGAGATTGCCAAAGAAAGAGTCTATCCGCGTGTGGGTTGAGTGTGGATGTGAATAGAATGTGTATTGCTTGGCTGTCGGGTTCGAGGTACGCCACAGGTCATAGCGGCCATGCTTTCGAATTAGCGCACGAGCGCACGGAACGCCTTCGTTTGTCTAGTCAAAGTCAATGGGGTTGGGGCGCCACTTACAGAAAGCCTGTCCCTTAATGCTGAAAAAATCAAATTAAAATCACCCCCAAATATAGCGCATGTGATGGGGTTTGACGTAATTTAGCTAATACCCAATTTAGGAAAAGTAACTGTCCAGAATTGGGGACATACACTGTCAGGACTCTGAACATTTTTTACCTTTTGTGCATTACTGCCCTTTTCCAAGATGGCGTCTTTGGTCTCATGTGCACTGTGTCTTCCTGCTATAAAACTCCACCCCAGCCTTCAGTCTGTGCTAGAGTATTCTGCCTTGCACCCAGCTCCTGACCTCTGATTACTCCCTGGCTATATACCTGCTCCTGTGAACCTGTGTGGTGATCCTGCTACTCTGCTCTGAGTTCCTGCTGCATACACCAGTTCCAGTAATCTTCCTTCATCTGCTGCTCGTATTTACTTCCATCTGCATTTGCTGGACATGTAAGCTGTTTGCTGCTCTGCAAAAACCTGAGACTATTAACCAGGCCTCCCTGGTTGAGCTAACATATTATTTGAACTGCCTTATAAGCTTATCTATCCGTGTTTGGACTAAGACAACGATTTCGTGTCAAGTATCCTCAGGAATAATTGTGCTTCATAGACTTTCTGCGTGATTGCATTTTCCCCTGAAGTTTCCTATAAACTGCTGAGCTGCATTTGATATTTGCACCAAGTGTTGTGGACTTGAGTTTCTCTCTGCACCTGTTTGAATCACCGTGTGATAATATAGACTTTACCTCTTATAAAACTGTGTCCTGTAGTTGTCTTGTTCCACGCAAAGAGTTTTCTGAGTTATCCCCTATAATTATTACATACACGTTACATAGTATCACAGGGACTCCCTTCAAAGTTCCCGCTAGGATCAAGTATCGTCCATTAGGGTCTGAGTCCAAGCTAATAACCTGGAAAGGGCAATTTTGAGCTATCATAATTGCCACTCCAGCTTTTTTCCTATTTTGGGTGACTGTATATACTATTGGGAATCTTCCCCTAGCAAAGTTGAAGGATCATGTTGCATCATGGTGCATTTCCTGCAGAAAGACAATACCTTCCTTTGAAGACTTCAATTCTCGTTGAAGGAGGTGTCTCTTAACATTCGAGTTGAGCCCCTTAACATTTAATGACATGAGACGCACCATGATAGAGCCATTGTCTAAAAAAAAAAACAATATATACGAGATGAAGCAATATATCTCACCCCCTTCCAGGTCTACTGGCCCCCTCTCTTGACCAAGTAGTGGACCACAAAGCTGCCCACTCCATACTGGGATAGATACATGATGCCGTTACCTAGGAGAAAGAAAAGAAAAGAAGGAAGACAAGAAGGGAGGAGGGAGAAGTGAAGGTAGGGAACAAACAAACTCTTGGTCACGTTACCAAGTGTGACCCCATTCGAAATTAGACTCCAAAAACAAGTCCAGAGCCCGATTACTTTTTGAACTGTGGTCAAAATCCTACATTGACCATATTCCTTCTCGGACGCCCGAACTGACATCAGGAAACTGGAAATGTCAATACGGGGGTAAAAGACAGCAAAAAAAAAAACCGAACTAGAAGATTCTGGAGATTTCAAGTAGTCTGATCCGTTAGAGTGTCTTCTTGCACTCCCTGCCAGCCTTGCAGTTGAGGCAGTATTATCTTATGCGGTCATATTTCTGTAGATATAAGATGATCCGAAGTGCAAGTCCCAGGGTCTGTTCATGTTGACAACACAGGCAAAATAGTCCTCTTAATTTTCCATCAGCACCTAGAAGGGTGGTGTTTTTTCTCCTGAGATAGGACCAGGGGGGAGGCACGCCGTTTTTTAGCTGAAACTTTCTGCCAAGCTGGGGACGGCGGTGGAGCAGGGGGAGTCAGTTCCCAGTTTGGTAGTTTTGGGACCGGAATTTCTAAGGCTGAGCAAAACTGGTGCAGGTCAGCTGCAACTCTAAGGGTGGTTGAGCTGCCATTTCTTCTGGCTGTAAGGCTGAATGGGAACACCCATCTGTACATGATTTGGTTATCTTTCAATGTTGTTAGAATAGGACGTAGCAGATGCCTCCTTTGCAGAGTGACCCAGGAGAGGTCTGGCAGGATCTGGAGTTGATTTCCCTCAAACTCAATGCTTCGTTTTCTCCTGGCATGGAACATTATTTCTTCCTTTAGTCCATAATCTGTGACACAGCATATGATATCACGGGGCAGTGGAGATGATCTTTTAGGATGTAGTGCTCTATGTGCCCTATCTAGTTTGTTCTGTTGAGCAGGAAGAGCGTCCATTATTTTGTTAAAAATATTCTGTAAAATCTTAGGAAGATTTTCCTCGCCGTGAGGTTCTGGCAAGCCACGAACCCTAATATTATGTCTGCGACCCCTATTGTCCAAATCCTCCAGGTGTCTTTGATAGCCACAAAGCTTCATGCTGCGCCATAAACGTGGAATGGAGCTGAGAAACATATGTACAGGTTAGATCATGGTCATCTTCTAGGGTCTCAACTCTGTGTGAAATAAGTTGAATATCCCTCCTTACAGTCATAATCTCCACTCTGCATGCATCACGCACTTCAGCTATAAGCAATTTAAAATCTGCTTTTGTGGGAAGTTGTTTCATATATGAGTTCCATTTATCATGAGCATCATCAGGTGCAGTAAACTCAGAGTCTGAAGAGAATTCCTGGTCTGTATTACTAGCAAATTGAGACAGGCAGGGAGTACTTGATATATCAGCCTTATTCCCTTCTGAATCTGCTATACATGGATCTTGTCTGTAGTTATATCCCTGACCTGGCTCTGGGATGGGAGATGTCTCCTGTGCTGCAGGCTGAGCTAACACACAGCTCTGCTTGGAAAGTTCCTTTTGCATGTGTAAAGGTACCGTCACATTAAGCGACGCTGCAGCGATAGCGACAACGATGCCGATCGCTGCAGCGTCGCTGTTTGATCGCTGGAGAGCTGTCATACAGACCGCTCTCCAGCGACCAACGATGCCGAGGTCCCCGGGTAACCAGGGTAAACATCGGGTTGCTAAGCGCAGGGCCGCGCTTAGTAACCCGATGTTTACCCTGGTTACCAGCGTAAAAGTAAAAAAAACAAACAGTACATACTCACCCAGCGTCCCCCAGCTTCTGCTTCCTGACACTGACTGAGCTCCGGCCCTAACAGCACAGCGGCTTTCACTTTCACTTTAGGGCCGGCGCTCAGTCAGTGTCAGGAAGCAGGCGCTGGGGGACGCGCAGGTGAGTATGTACTGTTTGTTTTTTTTTACTTTTACGCTGGTAACCAGGGTAAACATCGGGTTACTAAGCGCGGCCCTGTGCTTGGTAACCCGATGTTTACCCTGGTTACCAGTGTAAAACATCGCTGGTATCGTTGCTTTTGGTGTCAAACACAACGATACACGGCGATCGGACGACCAAATAAAGTTCTGAACTTTATTCAGCGACCAGCGACATCACAGCAGGATCCTGATCGCTGCTGCGTGTCAAACTAAACGATATCGCTAGCGAGGACGCTGCAACGTCACGGATTGCTAGCGATATCGTTTAGTGTGACGGTACCTTAACTCTGGGAGGGGGGGAGGGGTGGACCTGAGGGGGGCTGCAGACTCTTCTGCTCCTGTCTAACATCCACACGACCCTCCAGTGTCTCAGGGGAAACTTCACTCACCACTGTGCATAATTCCCTCTGGTTCCCCTCTAATGCTCCAGGGATCTCGCCGCTGCCCTCTTGTTCCTGTATAGTGGCCTTGGGCGCCATTGCTCTGTGGGCAGCTGCTGAGGCTGAGGTGTCTGCCTGTAAATAAACATCCAGCGGTCCCTGGGTCACGGTGCCGGCATTAAGTGTCATCATTCTTGTCTGTGTACGCTGTGCAGTCTTTCTGACCATAATTTATGGTCCTGGGGCTGCCTTTTCAGATACAAAACCGTTATTTTAGGGCTGACAGGGAGCAGAACTCAGCACCATGCGTCCGACTCCATCCACTTCTGGGAACGCCCTCCCATCAGCGAACATTTTAATAGACAGAGCAGTGGGATGGTTATGCTCATGATAGCACCATCAGCGCTCACCATCTTGGTGTAGTACTTAAAGTTTTGAAGAACCTCACATAGGTCAGTGATCCACACCCACTCGGCAGTTGTTATATGTTTGGGCTGAGTGTTACTCTGATGGGCATTGAAAAGCTGAAATTCAGAGATAGCCCTCTGCTGCTCACTAAGTCTTGCCATATGGAAGGTCGAATTCCAGCATGTGGGCAGGTCACAAATTATTCAGTGACTAGGCAACTTAAAGCGCTGCTGCAGCAAAGCTAGACCAGCGAAAGCCTCAGATGACTTTTGGAAATGTGCGCTGGCATGGTGTACCTTAGGAAGTAGGTCAGGCAAGTCAGGGTATGTTGTTAAAAACCGCTGTACAAACAAGTTCAGCACGTAGGCTATGCATGGAACGTGTACCATTACTCCTATAAACCAAAACGGAAGCAGATGCCAATTAAGGATAAAAATTATATATTTTATTACACATAACATATACACAATCAAAACGGAGAAATACAATACAAAATAGCTGCTACTACAGAGCCATGCCCTCCATACAAAAGTGCCTATACAGCCTTTTCATAATAAATAGCTACCAAAGAATGATAATGTGATAATATATTGTAGTACACATCAGGCACGAAATGCACCCGGACTAATAAATATCTATCTCAAAATAACAAGTGCATATATAGAGATATATCACAAAAAGTCTGTATACCAAAATACAATAAATAGAGAATGACAAAAAAATATAATCAATAGCCTAGTGCTGCATAATATACTGACAGATGTTATTATTACTCATTGGACGCTGAAGCAAAAAGTATTGACCCATAGTGGGCAGCGCAAGCCCTGGATAAGGTACAAATAAAGTGCCTAGTGACAAAGATTATATTTCATATATATCCCATATTTATAATATAAAGTGCAACTAAGTGAAAATATAGGGGCTATTTCTTCAGAAAAATACCATCCATAAAAGACAACGCTATCCTCATTAGGGGCAAAAAAGTAAAGTACCAAGTGACATAATGATATTAGCAGCCAATGGTAGCAATGAAGCAAAGTGCAGCTGTAAGTAAATACAAAAGGCTCAGGGAGAGAGACAATACATGACCTGTATATGCAGCGCAGACCCCGACGAGCGTTTCGCGTTTAGCTTCTTCCTTGGGGGAATTTTGTATCTTGTATATGCGCTGCATATACAGGTCATGTATTGTCTCTCTCCCTGATCCTTTTGTATTTACTTACAGCTGCACTTTGCTTCATTGCTAACATTGGCTGCTAATATCATTACGCCCATTATCGCACACAACCAGACCTGGTTGGAGGGTAAGCAGGGAGAGCCACTGATCGGTCTGTTATTTTATCCCTTTCAACAGCTCTGCTGCTTAGTGAGCTTTATCAGCTAAACAGATGAGCTTCAGCAAAGTGTGCTGCTGCTTTGCCAAGGCAGTGCTGCAGATTTCCCAGCTGGGGAGTGATGTGGAGGCTAGTTCTGCTGAGAATGAGAAGGAGGAGGAGAGACAGGAAGTGGAATACGAGGATACGGAATCCCTGATGGAAGTTGGGCCTGCTATTCTTGGTGTGGGAAAGATGTGTGATGTCCCAGCCTCTGATTCTGTCCCAGACTCCACCAGGTTCACCCAGTTTGCAGTCAGGGAAATGTATTGTCCCTGTCCACAAGAACTTGTCCACGTGTCTGTGGTTAGGTGTACTTTCTCTGTGACTGCGTTGGCCAGAGCACAGCTGATATTGTGTAACATGTGCTTATGTAATGCAGGGACGTCACACTGTGAAAAATAGTGTCGGCTGGAAATCAAGAACTGTGGGACTGCCACTGCCTAAAGGTCATGGAAAGACTCAGTTTCCAAAAGTCGAAACGGCAACATTTCCAGGGCTAGCAATCTGGCAATATGGGTGTTTCGCATGACACCTATCCATTATTAATCCAATTGTTGGAAAGGGTTAAAAAACACACACACACACATGATTTAAAAGTAGTTTAATGAAATAAACACAGCGGTTGTTGTAATAATTTATTGTTCTCTCAATCCATCAGGAACACCCTCGCTTGGAAAAATAATAAACGCACACGATACATACCTTCTGGTGAACCGTCTCGTCCCACGAAGTAATCCATCTGAAGGGGTTAACTAATATTACAGGCAGGAGCCCTGCTAAATGCAGCTGTGCTCCGTGCCTGTAATCCCCGGCGAATGAATGAAATGTAGGTCAATGACCTACATTTCCTTCAGTCGCGGTGATGCGCCCCCTGGTGGATGTCCTCATATGACCTGGAGCGTGGGAAAAAGTTCCCAGGCTGCAGTTCATGAGAATATCCACCAGAGGGCGCCTCACCGCGACTCAATGTAAGTACAGATCCAGCTTTCCTTTCAGCACCCGGGGATTACAGGAACGAGCGAGTGGTTTATCGCAGCTCGTGCCTGTAATATTAGTTAACCCCTTCAGATGGATTACTTCGTGGGACGAGACGGTTCACCAGAAGGTATGTATCTTGTGCGTTTATTATTTTGCCAAGCGAGGGTGTTCCTGATGGATTGCGAGAACAATAAATTATTACAACAACCGCTGTGTTTATTTCATTAAAATCCTTTTTAATCATGTGTGTGTGTGTTTTTTAACCCTTTCCTACAATTGGATTAATAATGGATAGGTGTCATAATTGACGCCTCTCCATTATTAATCTGGCTTAATGTCACCTTCCAATAGCAAGGTGGCATTAACCCTTCATTACCCCATATCCCACCGCTACAGGGAGTGGGAAGAGAGTGGCCAAGTGCCAGAATAGGCGCATCTTCCAGATGTGCCTTTTCTGGGGTGGCTGGGGGCAGATGTTTTTAGCCACGGGGGGCCAATAACCATGGACCCTCTCCTGGCTATTAATATCTGCCCTCAGTCACTGGCTTTACCACTCTGGCGGAGAAAATTGCGCGGGAGCCCACGCCAATTTTTTCCGCCATTTAACCCTTTATTTTAGCAGCTACAGCGCACAAATTTTGCACATACACACTACTAACATTAGTAGTGTGGAATATGCAAAAAAATGGGGATATGAGATGGTTTACTGTATGTAAACCATGTCTCATATAATGTCGGGTTTGTGCAGGAGAAATGAAAAGCCGGCAATTGAATTACCGACTTTTCACTAACACCGCTGCGTATTTCTTGCAGGTCACACTGCTGGTCCGTGTGGAATCCGTATTTTTCTCGCCCCCATAGACTTTCATTGGCGTATTATTTGCGCAATACGCTGACAAACGCAGCATGCTGCGATTTTGTACGGCCGTAGAAAGCCGTATAATACTGAACCGTAATATACGGCTGATAGGAGCAGCCCCATTGAGAATAATTGTGCCGTATGTAATGCGAGTTTTACGGACGTAGTTTCTGCACTCTTACGTCCGTAAAACTCGCCAGTGTGACGCCGGCCTAATACAGTGGGCCTGATTTTTCCCTGGATTCTCCCACACATAAATAGGGACATTTCTATTGCCAGTGTTTTTATCTGTGTCACTCCTGTTACTGCCATATCTGCCAGCCTCTTTCTGCCAACCAAACTGTGTTGTTGTGTAATACAGTGGGCCTGATTTTTCCCTGGATTCTCCCACACATAAATAGGGACATTTCTATTGCCAGTGTTTTTATCTGAGTCACTCCTGTTACTGCCATACCTGCCAGCCTCTTTCTGCCAACCAAACTGTGTTGTTGTGTAATACAGTGGGCCTGATTTTTCCCTGGATTCTCCCACACATAAATAGGGACATTTCTATTGCCAGTGTTTTTATCTGTGTCACTCCTGTTACTGCCATATCTGCCAGCCTCTTTCTGCCAACCAAACTGTGTTGTTGTGTAAGGCCGGCCTCACACTGGGCGTAAGACAATACGCCACGTATTATACGTCCGTACTACGGCCGTAATACGGAGAAATGTTCCCAAAATATTGATCCGTAGTCAGGGTGTGTCAGCGTATTTTGCGCATGGCATCCTCCGTATGTAATCCGTATGGCATCCGTACTGCGAGATTTTCGCGCAGGCTTGCAAAACCGACATCTAATGGATTTATGTGCTCAAATGTTCGGGAAAACATATATACAGTATATATATATATATATATATATATATATGTCATTGAGACACATATATATATATTCTGTATTTAGATTTCATTCAGCGCGATATGTGTTAAAAGCCGGTAATTCAATTGCCGGCTTCTCATTTCTCCTGCACAAACCCGACATGATATGAGACATGGTTTACATACAGTAAACCATCTCATATCCCCATTTTTTTTGCATATTCCACACTACTAATGTTAGTAGTGTGTATGTGCAAAATTTCAGCGCTGTAGCTGCTGAAATAAAGGGTTAAATTGCGGAAAAAATTGGCGTGGGCTCCCGCGCAATTTTCTCCGCCAGAGTGGTAAAGCCAGTGACTGAGGGCAGATATTAATAGCCAGGAGAGGGTCCATGGTTATTGGCCCCCCCCGTGGCTAAAAACATCTGCCCCCAGCCACCCCAGAAAAGGCACATCTGGAAGATGCGCCTATTCTGGCACTTGGCCACTCTCTTTCCACTCCCTGTAGCGGTGGGATATGGGGTAATGAAGGGTTAATGCCACCTTGCTATTGGAAGGTGACATTAAGCCAGATTAATAATGGAGAGGCGTCAATTATGACACCTATCCATTATTAATCCAATTGTTGGAAAGGGTTAAAAAACACACACACACACATGATTTAAAAGTAGTTTAATGAAATAAACACAGCGGTTGTTGTAATAATTTATTGTTCTCTCAATCCATCAGGAACACCCTCGCTTGGAAAAATAATAAACGCACAAGATACATACCTTCTGGTGAACCGTCTCGTCCCACGAAGTAATCCATCTGAAGGGGTTAACTAATATTACAGGCAGGAGCCCTGCTAAATGCAGCTGTGCTCCGTGCCTGTAATCCCCGGCGAATGAATGAAATGTAGGTCAATGACCTACATTTCCTTCAGTCGCGGTGATGCGCCCCCTGGTGGATGTCCTCATATGACCTGGAGCGTGGGAAAAAGTTCCCAGGCTGCAGTTCATGAGAATATCCACCAGAGGGCGCCTCACCGCGACTCAATGTAAGTACAGATCCTGCTTTCCTTTCAGCACCCGGGGATTACAGGAACGAGCGAGTGGTTTATCGCAGCTCGTGCCTGTAATATTAGTTAACCCCTTCAGATGGATTACTTCGTGGGACGAGACGGTTCACCAGAAGGTATGTATCTTGTGCGTTTATTATTTTGCCAAGCGAGGGTGTTCCTGATGGATTGCGAGAACAATAAATTATTACAACAACCGCTGTGTTTATTTCATTAAAATCCTTTTTAATCATGTGTGTGTGTGTTTTTTAACCCTTTCCTACAATTGGATTAATAATGGATAGGTGTCATAATTGACGCCTCTCCATTATTAATCTGGCTTAATGTCACCTTCCAATAGCAAGGTGGCATTAACCCTTCATTACCCCATATCCCACCGCTACAGGGAGTGGGAAGAGAGTGGCCAAGTGCCAGAATAGGCGCATCTTCCAGATGTGCCTTTTCTGGGGTGGCTGGGGGCAGATGTTTTTAGCCACGGGGGGCCAATAACCATGGACCCTCTCCTGGCTATTAATATCTGCCCTCAGTCACTGGCTTTACCACTCTGGCGGAGAAAATTGCGCGGGAGCCCACGCCAATTTTTTCCGCCATTTAACCCTTTATTTTAGCAGCTACAGCGCACAAATTTTGCACATACACACTACTAACATTAGTAGTGTGGAATATGCAAAAAAAATGGGGATATGAGATGGTTTACTGTATGTAAACCATGTCTCATATCATGTCGGGTTTGTGCAGGAGAAATGAAAAGCCGGCAATTGAATTACCGACTTTTCACTAACACCGCTGCGTATTTCTTGCAGGTCACACTGCTGGTCCGTGTGGAATCCGCATTTTTCTCGCCCCCATAGACTTTCATTGGCGTATTATTTGCGCAATACGCTGACAAACGCAGCATGCTGCGATTTTGTACGGCCGTAGAAAGCCGTATAATACTGAACCGTAATATACGGCTGATAGGAGCAGCCCCATTGAGAATAATTGTGCCGTATGTAATGCGAGTTTTACGGACGTAGTTTCTGCGCTCTTACGTCCGTAAAACTCGCCAGTGTGACGCCGGCCTAATACAGTGGGCCTGATTTTTCCCTGGATTCTCCCACACATAAATAGTGACATTTCTATTGCCAGTGTTTTTATCTGTGTCACTCCTGTTACTGCCATATCTGCCAGCCTCTTTCTGCCAACCAAACTGTGTTGTTGTGTAATACAGTGGGCCTGATTTTTCCCTGGATTCTCCCACACATAAATAGGGACATTTCTATTTGCCAGTGTTTTTATCTGTGTCACTCCTGTTACTGCCATATCTGCCAGCCTCTTTCTGCCAACCAAACTGTGTTGTTGTGTAATACAGTGGGCCTGATTTTTCCCTGGATTCTCCCACACATAAATAGGGACATTTCTATTTGCCAGTGTTTTTATCTGTGTCACTCCTGTTACTGCCATATCTGCCAGCCTCTTTCTGCCAACCAAACTGTGTTGTTGTGTAATACAGTGGGCCTGATTTTTCCCTGGATTCTCCCACACATAAATAGGGACATTTCTATTGCCAGTGTTTTTATCTGCGTCACTCTTGTTAGTGCCATATCTGCCAGCCTCTTTCTGCTAATCAAACTGTGTTGTTGTGTAATACAGTGGGCCTGATTTTTCCCTGGATTCTCCCACACATAAAAAAGGGAGATTTAAATTCACAACCAGTTCACGTACACCTTCTTCCTGGTTTTACTGGACCACATAACAGTTGTTAGTTTGATTACATTTTTCCAATAATGAGGAAGTCTGGTGGAAGAGGTCATGGCCGTGGGCAATCACTGCCAGCTGGTAATGATGTTAGTGGTGGTGGTCGTGGAGCATCAGGTTGTCGTGGGAAAAGCAATATAGCCCCTAAGTCTCGAGTTGTTGAGCCAGCGTCATCGTCTGGCTACACAAGGCCTCGAAGGCTCCCTTTTCTGGGAGTAGGAAAACCGCTTTTGAAGCCAGAGCAGCAGGAACAAGTATTGGCTTTCATTGCTGACTCTGCCTCTACCTCTTTCTCCTCCTCGGAAAGTGCCAAATGTCAGAGCAGTGTGTCGTCAGTGGATGCTCCCGCTCAGGAACAAGTCGCTTCCTTGTGTCCTTCACCCAGAACAACAGTGAAGGATGCGTCAGGCGACACAACTGGTTACTGCATGGAGCTCTTTACACATACCGTTCCTGGGTTCGAAAGTGAAATTGTTAACAGGCCATGCCCATTACAAGATGAATCGGACATGGAGTGCACAGATGCACAGCCACAGCCAGATTATAATGCTGTTCCTTTGACTCAGATCAGAACATTGCCCTCGCAGTGTACTGATCCAGAATCTGACCCCGAGGAGACTATGGATCTCCGTCACGAACGCTATAGCACCGGCTTACACGGTGACCCAGAGGAAGGTGCACAGAACATAGAAGAGGAGGTCATAGATGACCCAGTTGTTGACCCCGATTGGCAGCCATTGGGGGAACAGGGTGCAGGCGGCAGTAGCTCTGAAGCGGAGGAGGAGGAGCCGCAGCAGACATCAACATCGCAACAGGTTCTATCTGGCAGGCCCGTATCTGGCCAAAAACGTGTGGCAAAACCAAAACCAGTTGTAGGACAGCGTGGCCATCGGGTTCAAGTAGCTCAGTGTGCAATGCCTGAAAAGGTATCCGATAGGAAGAGTGCAGTGTGGAATTTTTTTAACCAAGATCCCAATGATCAGCGCAAAGTCATCTGTAAGAAATGCTCCAGGACCTTCAGCAGAGGTCAGAATGTTAAAAATTTAAATACAAGTTGCATGCATCGACATTTAACCACCATGCACTTGCAAGCCTGGACACACTACCAAACGTCCCTTAATGTTGTAGCACCCTCTCACAATGAAGCTAATCAGCAAGGCGACATCCCTTCCCTCACTATAAGCCCGCCGTTTACCACACCACCTGCAGGTAATGTGGCGGTTTCGTCGCAAGGCCAAAGCAGTCAGGGAATCACCAGGTTCGTGGTCGGAAAAACTGTATGTAGGGCACCATCAAGAATACCGTCACCAACCCTCTCTCAGTCACCCATGTCCACCGGCACCCCCGCTAGTTCCACCGTATGCAGCTCTCCAGTCCAGCTCACCCTACATGAGACTCTCGTTAGGAAAAGGAAGTACTCATCCTCGCATCCGCGTACACAGGGTTTGAACGCCCACATTGCTAGACTAATCTCGTTAGCGGTGATGCCCTACCGGTTAGTTGAAACCGAAGCTTTCAAAGCCCTGATGGACTACGCTGTACCACGCTACGAGCTACCCAGTCGACACTTCTTTTCGAGAAAAGCCATCCCAGCCCTCCACCAGCATGTAAAAGACCGCATTGTCCATGCGCTCAGGCAATCTGTGAGTAGAAAGGTGCACCTGACAACAGATGCATGGACCAATAGGCATGGCCAGGGGCGTTACGTCTCCATCACGGCACACTGGGTTAATGTGGTGGATGCAGGGTCCAGAGGGGACAGTAATATTGGGACAGTTCTGCCTAGCCCACGGTGTAGGAAACAGTTGGCTGTAGGCGTTCGTCCCCCCTCCTCCTCCTCGTCCTCCAGCAGAAGCGAGAGCTCGTCCACAGACCGCAGTCGCACGACCACTCCATCCGCAGCTGCCACTGTTGCACACGAGGTGTCCAATTATGGAACAGCTTGTGGCAAGCGTCAGCAGGCTGTATTGGCAATGAAGTGTTTGGGTGACAACAGACACACCGCGGAAGTTCTGTCCGAGTTCTTGCAGCAAGAAACTGAGTCATGGCTGGGCACTGTACATCTTGAGGCAGGCAAGGTAGTCAGTGACAACGGAAGGAATTTTATGTGCAAAAAGAAAAAAAAGAGCATGAACCGCACATCCCAAAATCATGCGTTGATCTAAAGCCGCTAGGCAAAAATTTAAATACTGAACATGAGGTTTTCAGTTTAACATTCTGATCAGACTGTATGAAGCCCACTGCCCCTTCACGGCAAACCTCATAGTGGGTCCTAACGCCCTAACGGAGCGGAGCCGTGCGGCGACCACCGCCGCAGCGGCCATGCACCAGCAGGGCGGACGGCCTGTTGCCCCACAGCACCCATGCTGCGAGACTGAGCCCCCATGACTCCAGACCGCGCCGCCCCACCAGCACAAAGCCACAGCAACAATGGCCGCCACACAGCACCAGCACCAAAATGAAAAGGAGCATTTAAACTCACCTTCCTCCAGCTCTTCAGTGAGAGCAAAAATGGGCTAGACCCCTTACTTTGCAGTCTCCTGCTAATTAAAATCACCTGAGCCAAATGGGAGGAGTGCTGGTCCAAAAAAAGACAAGTACATGCTTTGTGCAAAAAGAAAAAAAAGAGCATGAACCGCACATCCCAAAATCATGCGTTGATCTAAAGCCGCTAGGCAAAAATTTAAATACTGAACATGAGGTTTTCAGTTTAACATTCTGATCAGACTGTATGAAGCCCACTGCCCCTTCACGGCAAACCTCGTAGTGGGTCCTAACGCCCTAACGGAGCGGAGCCGTGCGGCGACCACCGCCGCAGCGGCCATGCACCAGCAGGGCGGACGGCCTGTTGCCCCACAGCACCCATGCTGCGAGACTGGTGCTGGTGCTGTGTGGCAGCCATTGTTGCTGTGGCTTTGTGCTGGTGGGGCGGCGCGGTCTGGAGTCATGGGGGCTCAGTCTCGCAGCATGGGTGCTGTGGGGAAACAGGCCGTCCGCCCTGCTGGTGCATGGCCGCTGCGGCGGTGGTCGCCGCACGGCTCCGCTCCGTTAGGGCGTTAGGACCCACTACGAGGTTTGCCGTGAAGGGGCAGTGGGCTTCATACAGTCTGATCAGAATGTTAAACTGAAAACCTCATGTTCAGTATTTAAATTTTTGCCTAGTGGCTTTAGATCAACGTATGATTTTGGGATGTGCGGTTCATGCTCTTTTTTTTCTTTTTGCACAAAGTATGTACTTGACTTTCTTTGGACCAGCACTCCTCCCATTTGGCTCAGGTGATTTTAATTAGCAGGAGACTGCAAAGTAAGGGGTCTAGCCCATTTTGGCTCTCACTGAAGAGCTGGAGGAAGGTGAGTTTAAATGCTCCTTTTCATTTTGGTGCTGGTGCTGTGTGGCGGCCATTGTTGCTGTGGCTTTGTGCTGGTGGGGCGGCGCGGTCTGGAGTCATGGGGGCTCAGTCTCGCAGCATGGGTGCTGTGGGGCAACAGGCCGTCCGCCCTGCTGGTGCATGGCTGCTGCGGCGGTGGTCGCCGCACGGCTCCGCTCCGTTAGGGCGTTAGGACCCACTACGAGGTTTGCCGTGAAGGGGCAGTGGGCTTCATACAGTCTGATCAGAATGTTAAACTGAAAACCTCATGTTCAGTATTTAAATTTTTGCCTAGTGGCTTTAGATCAACGTATGATTTTGGGATGTGCGGTTCATGCTCCTTTTTTCTTTTTGCACAAAGCATGTACCGTATATACTCGAGTATAAGCCGAGATTTTCAGCCCAAATTTTTGGGCTGAAAGTGCCCCTCTCGGCTTATACTCGAGTCACGGTCAGCGGGTGAGGGGGAGAGGGCGCTGAGGCATACTTACCTGCTTCCGGGGCTCCTGGCGCTCCCCCTGCCCGTCCCACGATCTCCGGGTGCCGCAGTTCTTCCTCTGTCAGCGGTCACGTGGGACCGCTCATTAGAGAAATGAATAGGCGGCTCCGCCCCTATGGGAGTGGATCCCATAGGGGCGGAGCCGCCTATTCATTTCTCCAATCAGCGGTAACGGTGACCGCTGACAGAGGAAGAGGCTGCGGCACCGAAGACCAGCTGTCCGGGGGAAGGAGCGGGACGCCGGGAGCAGGTAAGTATCGCATATTCACCTGTCCGCGTTCCACGCGCCGGGCGCCGCTCTGTCTTCCCAGCGTCTCTCTCTCCGCACTGACTGTGCAGGTCAGAGGGCGCGATGACGCATATAGTGTGCGCGCCGCCCTCTGCCTGATCAGTCAGTGCGGAGAGACGCCGGGACGGGACGCTGAGGAGCTGCAAGCAAGAGAGGTGAGTATGTCATTTTATTATTTTTATTGCAGCAGCAGCAGCAGCAATGGCACAGCTTTCTATGGTACATCTATGGGGCAATAATGAACGGTGCAGAGCACTATATGGCACAGCTATGGGGCAATTCTGAACGGTGCAGAGCACTATATGGCACAGCTATGGGACAATAATGAACGGTGCAGAGCACTATATGGCACAGCTATGGGGCAATTATGAACAGTGCAGAGCACTATATGGCACAGCTATGGGTCAATAATGAACGGTGCAGAGCACTATATGGCACAGCTATGGGGCAATAATGAACGGTGCAGAGCACTATATGGCACAGCTATGGGGCAATAATGAACGGTGCAGAGCACTATATGGCACAGCTATGGGGCAATTATGAACGGTGCAGAGCACTATATGGCACAGCTATGGGGCAATAATGAACGGTGCAGAGCACTATATGGCACAGCTTTCTATGGTACAGCTATGGGGCAATAATGAATGGTGCAGAGCACTATATGGCACAGCTATGGGGCCATAATGAACGGTATGGAGCATCTATTTTTATTTTTGAAATTCACCGGTAGCTGCTGCATTTTCCACTCTAGGCTTATACTCGAGTCAATAAGTTTTCCCAGTTTTTTGTGGCAAAATTAGGGGGGTCGGCTTATACTCGGGTCGGCTTATACTCGAGTATATACGGTACTTGTCTTTCTTTGGACCAGCACTCCTCCCATTTGGCTCAGGTGATTTTAATTAGCAGGAGACTGCAAAGTAAGGGGTCTAGCCCATTTTGGCTCTCACTGAAGAGCTGGAGGAAGGTGAGTTTAAATGCTCCTTTTCATTTTGGTGCTGGTGCTGTGTGGCGGCCATTGTTGCTGTGGCTTTGTGCTGGTGGGGCGGCGCGGTCTGGAGTCATGGGGGCTCAGTCTCGCAGCATGGGTGCTCTTTTTTTTCTTTTTGCAGGAAGGAATTTTATGGCTGCCATAGCCCTTTCACAACTGAAACACATTCCTTGCCTGGCTCATACCTTAAACCTGGTGGTGCAGTGCTTCCTGAAAAGTTATCCGGGGTTACCCGACCTGCTGCTGAAAGTGCGCAGACTTTGCTCTCACATCCACCGTTCGCCCGTACACTCCAGCCGTATGCATAACCATCAGCGGGCTTTGAACCTTCCACAGCATCGCCTAATCATCGACATTGCAACAAGGTGGACCTCCACACTGCACATGCTTCAAAGACTGTGCGAACAGAGGCGTGCTGTTATGTATTTGTGGGAGGATACACGGGCAGGCAGTTGGATGGCAGACATGGAGTTGTCAGCTGTGCAGTGGTCTAAGCTCCAAGACCTGTGTCAAGTCCTTCAGTGTTTTGAGGAATGCACACGGCTGGTTAGTGCAGACAACGCCATAATAAGCATGAGCATCCTTATGTGTCTGCTGATGCAAAGTTTGCCGCACATAAAGGAACAGGCGTCTGCAGCCGAGGACGAGGGAAGCCTTGATGACAGTCAGCCATTATCTGCTCAGGGAAGTCTACAGAACGAGGTGGCGGGCGAAGAGGAGGAGGACGAGGAGGATGATGGGGATGACTATTTGTTGGATGAGGAAGCTTCTCAGGGTGCAATAGAAACTGCTGGCGGTGCAAGGCCGGGTTCTGGGTTTTTGAGGGAGACAAGTGAAGTGGATTTGCCAGAAAGTGCTCCTCAACCCAGCATAAGCACTGACTTGACAACTGGAACATTGGCCCACATGGCGGATTATGCCTTGCGTATCCTCAAAAGGGACCCACGCATTTTAAAAATGATGACAGATGATGATTACTGGTTGGCCTGCCTCCTTGATCCTCGCTATAAAGGCAAATTGCAAAATATCATGCCACATGAGAACCTCGAACAGATATTGGCAACCAAACAAGCTACTCTTGTAGACCGTTTGATGCAGGCATTCCCAGCACACAGCGCCAGTGATGGTTCTCACATGAGCCGCAGGGGGCAACAGGGCAGAGGTGTTAGAGGTGCACAGATCAGAAGTGACGTAGGACAGAGGGGTTTTCTGGCAAGGTTGTGGAGTGATTTCGCAATGACCGCAGACACGACAGGTACAGCAGCATCCATTCAAAGTGACAGGAGACAACATTTGTCCAGTATGGTTACTAACTATTTTTCCTCCATTACCGATGTTCTCCCTCAACCGTCATTCCCCTTTGATTACTGGGCATCCAAAATAGACACCTGGCCTGAATTGGCTGAATATGCATTGCAGGAGCTTGCTTGCCCAGCAGCTAGTGTGCTATCAGAAAGAGTATTCAGTGCTGCTGGTTCAATACTGACTGAAAAAAGGACTCGTCTGGCTACCCAAAATGTTGATGAGCTAACCTTCATAAAAATGAACCACTCATGGATTTCAAATTATTTTGCCCCACCTTTCCCGGCTGACACCTAGCTTTCCTGTAAAAAGGTCTTGCTTTGGGACTGGTGTTACTGACTGTTCCAATCTCTTAATTTGCAGCTGCTGTTTGTCCAGAATACGACATGTTTTCACCTCCCTAAATGAACTAACTCCCCCCACGGGGCCGTGGTCTCGCCACTTGTCACAAGCACCGGTCAGAGTGCCGTTTGTCTGAAGAGGTGTGTGTGCCCACTTTTGGTCGACGGGACTGGCACTGGGTCCCTCATAGTACAATGAAGTGTCTTTGGCGGTGGTGGCGCGCACCCAACGTCAGACACACCGTTGTAACATGAGGGGCCCTGGGCTTGTACCGCCGGCCAGGAGAGAGTGTCCCCCCCCCAAGGTCAAACAGTGCTCTACCACTTGCTAAATTATCTGTCGCTGCTCCACCACTGTTTAGTATAGGCGCTGAAATCCTTCCATGCCTGGCACAGACAATAACAGTTTGATGACATGTATGATGCTAGTTAAAATAGTCAGGGGCCCTGTCCTACATTTGCACCAGTAAATACTTTGCGCCAAATTACAATGTCTGAAAGTCAGCATAGGAGCACACCCCTGTACCTAAGTATGCCACCCTTTTTTTTTGGGGGGGGGGGGTTATTTTTGTTTTGGATACATTAACATCACTTTAGGTTTTGGGACTCGGGGTACTTACTGTGTCAGACACTCCTTCTGTCCTCCACTGACCACACCAATGCTGCCTGTGTACCCCTGCCACATCATGGAAGCTGCATCGAGCCTATGTTATTATTTTAGGCCTAGGAAGTCTGTCTGCGGTCCCTCCTTCCAATTGTCCTCCACTGACCACACCAATGCTGCCTGTGTACCCCTGTAACCAATTTAAAACTGCATAGAGCCTATGTTATTATTTTAGGCCTAGGAAGTCTGTCTGCGGTCCCTCCTTCCAATTGTCCTCCACTGACCACACCAATGCTGCCTGTGTACCCCAGAGCGGTAAAGCCAGTGACTGACGGCAGATATTAATAGCCAGGAGAGGGTCCATGGTTATTGGCCCCCCCGTGGCTAAAAACATCTGCCCCCAGCCACCCCAGAAAAGGCACATCTGGAAGATGCGCCTATTCTGGCACTTGGCCACTCTCTTCCCACTCCCTGTAATGGTGGGATATGGGGTAATGAAGGGTTAATGCCACCTTGCTATTGTAAGGTGACATTAAGCCAGATTAATAATGGAGAGGCGTCAATTATGACACCTATCCATTATTAATCCAATTGTTTGAAAGGGTTAAAAAACACACACACACATGATTAAAAAGTATTTTAATGAAATAAACACACCGGTTGTTTTAATATTTTATTGCTCTCTCAATCCATCAGGAACACCCTCGCTTGGAAAAATAATAAACCTCAAATGGATTGCTACACGGGAGTGAGAGTGGGAAGAGAGTGGCCAAGTGCCAGAATAGGCGCATCTTCCAGATGTGCCTTTTCTGGGGTGGCTGGGGGCAGATGTTTTTAGCCACGGGGGGGCCAATAACCATGGACCCTCTCTAGGCTATTAATATCTGCTGTCAGTCACTGGCTTTACCGCTCTGGCGGAGAAAATTGCGCGGGAGCCCACGCCAATTTTTTCCGTGATTTAACCCTTAAATTTAATAGCTACAGCGCCGAAATTTTGCACATACACACTACTAACATTAGTAGTGTGGAATATGCAAAAAAAAGGGGGCTATGAGATGGTTTACTGTATGTAAACCATGTCTCATATCATGTCGGGTTTAGGCAGGAGAAATGAAAAGCTGGCAATTGAATTACCGGCTTTTCAACATTATTGCGCTGAAGCAAATATTAAAAAAGTATGCTTCCCCATTGAAATGCATTGGGTTTTGTGTTTTGGCCGATCCCCGACCCCGACTTTTCAATAAGATCGGCCGATTTCACTCGTGAAACCCGACTCGATCTCAAAAAATGAAAAGTCGCTCAACCTTAATCTGGTCCTCAAAGCAACCTTTTCGTTACCCTCACACCATATTGATATTTCCAACTAGAAGATACCTCCAGTTGTAACACTATAGTCTAAACACTAACCAAAAGGTACTATAATGGTATCTTAATCAGTACTAATGGAAAACAGGTTCAACGTGAAAGCAGATATAAACATACAAGGAGACACGTTTTAAAGAACAATGGTAGAAAACTTTATTGATACATATAAAAAAAACAATTAAAATATTATAGCCAATAGTGCTTAGTAAGCCAAAAATAGCAACAAAAGGCGTCACCAATGAGAGGGTAAGGTGTTTACAGAAATAACTATATAAACACAAAACATGCCACGATGAGATGGATAAGGATAATGGATCATAGACAGAGGGGAAGTATAAAATAATCACCACCAGTAAGGATTTATGGTTCATAGTTGTGGGACATTATTTATACTTACTGGTGGTGATTATTTTATACTTCCCCTCTGTCTATGATCCATTATCCTTATCCATCTCATCGTGGCATGTTTTGTGTTTATATAGTTATTTCTGTAAACACCTTACCCTCTCGTTGGTGACGCCTTTTGTTGCTATTTTTGGCTTACTAAGCACTATTGGCTATAATATTTTAATTGTTTTTTTATATGTATCAATAAAGTTTTCTACCATTGTTCTTTAAAACGTGTCTCCTTTTCGTTACCCTGTAGCAACAGCCAGTTCGTTCTAGACCGGAACTTCTGGCTCAAACTCAGCTTCAAAGGTCACTGCACATTATATCTAATCACTCACTTGCTCATGTCACCTGCACCTTAAAAACATCTTCAAAATCCATCCTTTTCTCACATTTAAAACTGCAAAAACTCTTACTGTTCTTATTAATTCTCTTCTGGACCAGAACTATGTGTTCATCGGTAATGTCTTTACTGTCTGTACGTGTCCCCGCTTAACTGTAAAGTGTGAGGAATATATTTCTGCTAATACAATTATTTACTTATATACTTTTTTGTGTCCCCAAAAACCACCACCATACTCTTTCTACCTCAATGTTATTTTGTTACCGTCTCTATGCCTCCATATAGTAATAGTGCCACCTATTATTACTTTATGGAGGCATATACACTCACCGGCCACTTTATTAGGTACACCATGCTAGTAACTAGTGTTGAGCGATACCGTCCGATACTTGAAAGTATCGGTATCGGAAAGTATCGGCCGATACCGGCAAAGTATCGGATCCAATCCGATACCGATACCCGATACCAATACAAGTCAATGGGACTCAGGTATCGGACGGTATTCCTGATGGTTCCCAGGGTCTGAAGGAGAGGAAACTCTCCTTCAGGCCCTGGGAACCATATTAATGTGTAAAAGAAAGAATTAAAATAAAAAATATCGCTATACTCACCTGTCCGACGCAGCCGGGACCTCAGCGAGGGAACCGGCAGCGTTGTTTGTTTAAAATTCGCGCTTTTACTTGGTTACGTGAGGTCCCGGCTTGTGATTGGTCAGGGCGGCCATGTTGCCGGGACGCGGACCAATCACAGCAAGCCGTGACGAAATTACGTCACGGCTTGCTGTGATTGGTCCGCGTCCCGGCAACATGGCCGCCATTAACCAATCACAAGCCGTGACGTCACGGGAGGCTGGACATGCGCGTATTTTGAAAAGCGCGCGTGTCCAGCCTCCAGTGACGTCCCGGCTTGTGATTGGTTAATGGCGGCCATGTTGCCGGGACGTCACTGGAGGCTGGACACGCGCGCTTTTCAAAATACGCGCATGTCCAGCCTCCCGTGACGTCCCGGCTTGTGATTGGTTAATGGCGGCCATGTTGCCGGGACGTCACTGGAGGCTGGACACGCGCGCTTTTCAAAATACGCGCATGTCCAGCCTCCCGTGACGTCACGGCTTGTGATTGGTTAATGGCGGCCATGTTGCCGGGACGCGGACCAATCACAGCAAGCCGTGACGTAATTTCGTCACGGCTTGCTGTGATTGGTCCGCGTCCCGGCAACATGGCCGCCCTGACCAATCACAAGCCGGGACTTCACGTAACCAAGTAAAAGTGCGAAATTTAAACAAACAACGCTGCCGGTTCCCTCGCTGAGGTCCCGGCTGCGTCGGACAGGTGAGTATAGCGATATTTTTTATTTTAATTCTCTTTTTTACACATTATTACATTAATGTTGTTGCGATACCCGATACCCGATATCACAAAAATATCGGATCTCGGTATCGGAAATTCCGATACAGCAAGTATCGGCCGATACCCGATACTTGCAGTATCGGAATGCTCAACACTACTAGTAACGGGTTGGACCCCCTTTTGCCTTCAGAACTGCCTCAATTCTTCGTGGCATAGATTCAACAAGGTGCTGGAAGCATTCCTCAGAGATTTTGGTCCATATTGACATGATGGCATCACACAGTTGCCGCAGATTTGTCGGCTGCACATCCCAAAGATGCTCCATACAAGGCAGGATGGATCCATGCTTTCATGTTGTTTATGCCAAATTCTGACCCTACCATCCGAATGTCGCAGCAGAAATCGAGACTCATCAGACCAAGCAACGTTTTTCCAATCTTCTACTGTCCAATTTCGATGAGCTTGTACAAATTGTAGCCTCAGTTTCCTGTTCTTAGCTGAAAGGAGTGGTACCCGGTGTGGTCTTCTGCTGCTGTAGCCCATCTGCCTCAAAGTTCGACGCACTGTGCGTTCAGAGATGCTCTTAGGCCTACCTTGGTTGTAACGGGTGGCGATTTGAGTCACTGTTGCCTTTCTATCAGCTCGAACCAGTCTGCCCATTCTCCCCTGACCTCTGGCATCAACAAGGCATTTCCGCCCACAGAACTGCCGCTCACTGGATTTTTTTTCTTTTTCGGACCATTCTCTGTAAACCCTAGAGATGGTTGTGCGTGAAAATCCCAGTAGATCAGCAGTTTCTGAAATACTCAGACCAGCCCTTCTGGCACCAACAACCATGCCACGTTCAAAGGCACTCAAATCACCTTTCTTCCCCATACTGATGCTCGGTTTGAACTGCAGGAGATTGTCTTGACCATGTCTACATGCCTAAATGCACTGAGTTGCCGCCATGTGATTGGCTGATTAGAAATTAAGTGTTAACAAGAAGTTGGACAGGTGTACCTAATAAAGTGGCCAGTGAGTGTAGGTCGTGACTAGACATGAGTGAATATGTTCAGCTCCCTCCTTATTCGGTAAGCTATAGTGCTTACCAAAGAAGCTGTAGTGGGAACCTAGATACCTGGAGAGCTCCGATAATCAGGTGTCTGGCGCCGCAGCGGCATGTATGGACATGTATGGAGAACCTGTGTGTTGTGACTGTCACACATCGGAGCACATGTAGAAATGGAATTGAACAGCAGATTATTGGAGTGCTCCAGGTAACCTGGTTCCCTCTGCAGCTTTTTTGGTAAGCGCTATACCTTGCTGTCATGAAACGGGGGTGTTTGGTTCCCCCAGTTGCTCATCAGGGATTTATTTATGTGCCACTTCCCAGTTCCGGTTTGGAACTTGCAGCTCTCTGGCGCCCCCTTTATCCTCAGTTAAGTCAGGGAATTGCACCTAGGATAATTAGTCGCCAGAAAGGCTGCCCGGTGTGTACTGGCTATTGAGCACGAAGCAATGAGGGAGATGTAACTACTCCCGCTCAGGCAGGAATTACAATTATCAAACGCCGTCCATCACTGCCAGTTTTCCCAAAAGTTAAAGACACTTCCCTGCCACCAGCTCCTATTACTATGATTAATAGAGAGTCAAAAGCCAACCCAATAAGTAGCATAATTTACTTCAGAGGACGTTGGGAGTACATTTTAAAGCAAGGAAAACAAGACTAGTAAATATTATAGCTTTTACTACAAAAAGATTAGGCAAAAAGTATAAAAATAATATTACAAGATGAGACAAATACAATATGTACACAACGAGTACAAAATAAAATGAATTAAAAGTGTAAAGCACTTACAGTTCTCTCAGACAATGGCAAGTCATGTGGTGGGGCAAAGGGAGACACATCCCAATGCATCAGAGCAGATTTGCAGAGCCTCTCTCAGCTGACTCCCAAGGCAAAACTGCTCCTAACTCAGCTCATCAATGTTATATTTCTCTGCTCCATGACCTCACTGAGTGAGTTGCACCCTGGAATGCACTCCCCTTTGGAAGTTATGTCAAATCTTCTATTACTCATAACTCTTGGGGAGGGGCTTGTGGAAGGACGACAAAAGTATTATATGCCTTCTCACAACAGTAGCTTACATTTAAGTCTAAACATGGGGTGGCTGTGCCACCCGGTTAAGCCAAAATCTATATCTCGGATCCTGTGGGTTAGAGCTTAGAAAAAGCACAGTGTGATGGCTCGGCCGATGCAGAGGCCAAAAATGTAAAGGAACTCATGTTACAGCTGAATGCAGGGGGGAGGGAGGGGCTGACAGTGAAAAGAAGAGCTAGCTTGCAGGAAGAGGAAGGAGGGGCTGTGGGCGGAACACATCTGCAGCTTGTAGTTACACAACCAGAGAGATGAAGCAGAGCTTGCTGAATAAGGAGGGAGCCGAACATATTCGCTCATGTCTAGTCGTGACCCCTATGCAATGTGCTGCTTTGTGCCCCATAAATACCTTCTCTGGCAGTCACACAGACAATGAATGGATTGGAGGCTGAGTATGTGTACCTTCATTTTGTTTAGGATGTGCTGCTGAACCCCAATCCTAGCATCATTGGTGGTATCAGAAGTCATATATCCCAACTTTTGAAGAAGAGAAAGAGGGAAAGAACATGAGGCAACATTTGTGCCACACCCTTGACTACACCCACAGCCACAACCATTTACCATTTCATTCTTACCTGGCCACATTAAGAAAAGTTTAGAAAGTGATGGACAACCCCTTGAATGCTGTGTTCACACTACTAAATTTTACAGCTAAATAATATTCCTTTACTATTGCAGAAATAGCGTATATTTATGTAGCAGTTGTGCGACTGGTGCAAAACCTAATGAGATATGCAAAGGTCACTATTTACCAGTAATTTCCCTGAGTCTGCTGTTGGCATGTGTCATAAAGGCGATTTTTAAAATAAATTCTATTGGTTAAATAAATAGCGTATATTTATCTAGCAGTTGTGCGACTGGCGCAAAGCCTGCAGAAATATTCAAACGTCACTATTTACCAATAATTTTCCTGGTTCTGCTTTTGGTGTGTGTCATAAACGTGATATATAACAAAAAAATTACTCTGCTATTGGCTAAATAAATAGCGTATACTATATTTATCTAGTAGTTGTGAGAAGCAAACATCACTATTTACCAGTGCCAATAATTTTTTAACGTCTGATGTTGGCATGTGTCATAAAGATGAGATAAAAAAGTTATATTGGTTAAATAAACAGTGTATACTTATCTAGCAGGTGTGTGTGTTAGGTGCCAGGATTCTTCCTCTGCACAGTATGGATCCCAAGCCTTGTCTTCTCCTGCAGTCCCCCATTTAGTCTCAAATGCAGTGAATGCTGCTGAGCAAAGACATCGGTCTCAGCATCTTGCTCAGATCTGGGCTGTACACTTGATTACTGCTGCCTCTCCAGGTTCAGCTATAGTAACTGGCAATACTCAGCAGCGAGCAGTCACTCCTAAGACTAAGTCCAGGTTTCGTAGATACAGCAAAAAAGAGAAAAGACTAGACTAATGATGGTATGCACACCCGAAAATTATAAAAAATCAGAAAACTTTTATTATTACACCTCAAAAAAGACAGACACAGATAAAACCATTTAAAAGGGCCTAAGATATAGGACCGATAAGCGACACCCCTATATATCGCAAATAAAGTATAGTACAACCAAAAAAGTTGTAATTATACACAAATATGCATAATATAATAGGCTGTACAGATATAATTACAGGCGGAATTACACGTTATTTGTTATCAGTTGCTGCCTATTTCTGTTGGACCAGGTCCACGTAGGTATTTGGACAAACATCTTTGTGGGGTTTATGCTTATGTGTCAGCCTAAGGGTATGTGTCCACGTTCAGGATTACATCAGGATTTGGTCAGGATTTTTCCACAGTATTTGTAAGCCAAAACCAGGAGTGGGTGATAAATGCAGAAGTGGTGCATATGTTTCTGTTATACTTTTCCTCTAATTGTTCCACTCCTGGTTTTGGCTTACAAATACTGATGAAAAATCCTGACCAAATCCTGATGCAATCCTGAACGTGGACACATACCCTAATATTGTAATGTGCACATTGGGACTTAGGCTTTCCAGGTACCTAGCATGCTCAGACAATACTGTTATGTAATGTATAGGCGTATATATCATTGTGGGGTCTGTGACAACATTCAAGCCTAACATTGTGATATGAATATTGGTATTTGGGCTTTTCAGGCATTGAGCATGCTTAGATAACACTGTTACTCATTATAGTCATGCCTATTTTATAGGGTTTCAATTATGTGTGTATATGTTTGCAGCACATTGTGTGTCATGACATTCTTTTTGTTTTGGTTCAATACTAGGAGACTTGACTTATTTAACCTATGAGCAAGAAACATTTTGTTATTTATATCTGTACAGCCTATTATATTATGCATATTTGCTTATAATTACAATGTTTTTTTGGTTGTACTATACTTTATTTGCGATATATAGGGGTGTCGCTTATCGGTCCTATATCTTAGGCCCTTTTAAATGGTTTTATCTGTGTCTGTCTTGAGGTGTAATAATAAAAGTTTTCAGATTTTTTATAATTTTCGGGTGTGCATACCATCATTAGTCTAGTCTTTTCTCTTTTTTGCTGTATCTAGTTTGCCCTACAGACTAAGTTTTGCACCCTGTATCATCATCAGTATAGGGGTGCACCCCTTTTACATATATTTATAAGTCCAAGTTTTGGTCTACTGAGCATGCTCGTTGGTCGACTTCTCGTTAGTGGTCGTCCGTCACATTCTCAGGTCCTGGTCTGCCTCCGGATTGGCCAGTGAGCAAGGTCCTGTCAGATTGACAGAAACTATAAAAGGATCTTTGGCACGTCAATCGATGCACTAAGATCATTTATGTTTGGTGTGTGTGAGGAACCTAATGGTAGTATGGTCTCAGCTGTATGTGCTCAGGGCAGGCAGTGCCTTTAGAATTCCAGCTTCTCGGGAGAGGAGTTTGTGTAGTTGAATTCAGGGCAGGTGCTAGTGCCTTTAGAATTCCAGTCCCTCCGGAGAGGAGTTCTGTGAGTGCTTGGAGTCCACTAGCAGTTCCCGTGCCCCAGTGGGGCCTGCGTACTCCTGTGACGCTAACAGGATACGTGTTTAGCGCCATGTTCACTCTGCGGCTGTGTACCTATAAACACGGTCCCAAAGCAGAGTTCCTTTCTGTCGCTGTGTGCGATTGGCACAGCCACGTGTTTCTCCACTGGGTGATGCAAACTCAGTGAGAGTCTATCATTTAGGCCGGTTTCACATTTTCGGTTGTGTCCACAGTGTTTCTGATGCATACATCTGCATGCAGCTTGATTTCCTATCTTTAACACTGTAGACGCAGGTGCATGCGTCTGCATGCGTTCGCCCACGTTTGCTTACGCATGCATCTTTTCGCGATGTGCGGCTGGGCGTGGCTAATGCACCATGTTGCATTTTTTGTGGCGGCAAATTTCCGCTGCCATACGCATGCGGATGCTTGAGGAAGGAGCGCGTAAAATAAACGCATTACAGTCTATGGGAACGCATTGGTACGCAAGTTCTTATGAGTAAACATGTCTAGCAACTGGTTTTAAGCCACCTCCAAACAAACCTTATAAAAGAAGGTCTGGGCAGTGGAAGTCCATTACTCTAAAGACTCTACTAAGATTGGAAGACTTTTTTGGAAGTGTTGGAAGACTCTGACTATAATGTGAGTATATGAGCTATATGTCTGCCTGTTTATTTTTCTCCCTGCAGTCTGTAATCATTTCTGTCTCTCTTGCAGCATTCCTCATTATGTCCTCCAGTGAAGACCAGACCTCACAGTGGACAGAAGACTGAAGTGAGTACATTTGCTACTGATTTGTAAGTATTCGCTGTTACTATTACACATGCGGCAAAATATTTATTTTTCTTTTTACCGAACCATTCCAGTGCAGATGAGCAGGAGCAGCAGGCTCAGGCCCAAGTTCCGGTGGCAAGACGGCGTGTACGTATTCTTGACTGTTTTTATTTATTCTTGATTGTTTTTGGTAGTCTTGCCTTTTTTTTAAAATTATTTTCCCTTTTTTGTTTTAAGTGTTTTATCCTTCCAATATTAATGTCTTTGTTTCATTTCTAGGTTCCACAACAGTAGGAGGAATTGCTCGACAACGACCTCCTCATCACCTCGGTGCAGGAGCGAGTTGCATTGTGGGACACCTGAGAGCAGCAGCACTCGGACACTGTGGTGATCCAGGGGCTGTGGAATGAGGTTGCACAAGCGCTGATGGATGACTGGGACAATGCCACGAGTCAGAAAAGCTTTTCTTAAGTATTGCAGTGTGGTCTAATGTGGCAGTGAACCTGAAGGCCAGGATCACACAACCGCGTTTGATGCGAAAAACTCCTGAAAGGTTCCCGGCCTAAAGTGCATTGTTTAACAAATTTTTTCTCTATTCACAGTGAAGAAAGTCAAAACCCGTTGGAGTTCGATGAAGGATCGCTTCAAAAAGGACCTGAGACAGCAGATCCAAGTTCGCAGTGGTGCTGCAGCAAGGATCAGAAAATACAAATACCACCGGGTGATGTCTTTCCTGAGGCCTGTCCTTGCTCAGAGAACGTAAGTATTTTTGTGTTGTATTCCATTGTGTTGTATTCCCTAATCTGAATTCTTCTATTCCACAGGAGTTGGCGCTTTTAAAGTTGTTATTTTTTGGTAGTATTGTTTTACTTTTCTTTTCACAGAACCTGTAGCGGCACCCTCGAACCTGGATCGTCATCTGGAGAGGTCCCTCATCGAACAGCCACGGACCAGTCCCAGCCATCTACCAGTAAAGCAGCAAGTGGGCCGGCATCACAGTCTAGAGAACAGGCAGCTGGTCATTCAGGAATTCCCCTGTCCCAGTCCTCTGCCTCTTTTTTTTGGGGGGGGGCTCTTCCCGCCAGCGGCACAAGGCCTCGGACAGTCACTCATGTCCGAGTTTATTCCCTTGAGCTTGGTCTTCCAGAATGGCTTAAAGGCATTGGGAGATAGACTAGAAAGTGGTCTGACCCATATTAACACACTTTTCCAGGATGTCAACCAACGCCTTAACCATCTGGAAGCCAACCTCCAGAGACCAGCACACCATTTTTTTTTAATAAGATAGAGCAGGGCATGTCGGAAACACCTTATGCCTGAACTCCAGCTCAACGTGATGCAGGCCTGCAGTGCTGGTTACGTTCAGGCTATGCAGCAGACTCGGTACTTACAGCTGCCACAGGTGGTATTTCCACCTGTGCCACAAATTACACACTTAAAGGGAACCTGTCACCCCCCCAGGCGTTTGAAACTAAAAGAGCCATCTTTTGCAGCACTAATGCTGCATTCTGAAAAGGTGACTCTTTTAGTTATTGTTCGTTGCACTGCAGAAATAATTGCTTTTGAATTTGGTCCCTTATACCTGTGTAATCACCAGGGAGGCAGGTCTTTACCCCCTCACGCGTGGGATCTCGGGCCGCGTGTGCACACAGGCGCAGTAAACAAGATATCAAATGATGTCAGTTGTCGGGCAGAGCGAACTGCGCATGCCCAAGGCAGAATATGGCCGCAGAGGTGCCTGGACAACTGAATAACGCCGAGGAGGCGGCATCCTTCTCGCAGAGTGACGGCTGTGTTGTGTCTGGATGAGGGGGAAAAGACCTGCCTCCCTAGCGATTTCACAGGCATGAGGGACCAAATTCAAAGGGGATTATTTCTGCAGTGCAACGAACAATAACTAAAAGAGCCACCTTGTCAGAATGCAGCATTAGTGCTGCACAAGATGGCTCTTTTAATTACAAACACCTGGTGACATGTTGCCTTTAACCTCAATACCGAGTTCTGTTGCAAACCACTGTATGGCCACCACCATGACAAGTCCTGCTGCACACCACTACACCGCCACCACCATGCCGGGTGCTGCTGAAAGCCACTCCACCACCACCACCATGTCGAGTCCTGCTCTTGCACGGCTGTTACCGCCACCAGCACTAGGCTGCCTCAAGATCCTGCACGGCTGTCCACCACCACTAGGCCACCTCAAGATCCTGCATGGCTGTTCACCGGCACCACCAGGCCGGGTCCACATTCTAAATGACTTGCTGACCCCACCACTCCCACCCTCCCAAGGAGACACAAAAAAAGGAAGCTGCAGCATAAAACGGGACAAAATGCCAAAAAGACTTATACCAGCAGAAGTGTCGTACTACCTCCACCCTCACCTCCCAATGTGTCTGTGTTGTCCAGTTTTTCTCTCCCTTTCAATGTGTCTCTCCCATCCCATGCTTCCACTCCTAATGTGTCTACTTCCATCCTTGACCTCCCAGACCCCACAAGTTTAGTTAGCCCTTCCCCTGGAACCCTTCATCATCTACCCATAGCCAATCCTCCCAGCTCCACACCCCCCAGGTCCATAACATTTTCCCCTCATTGGTTCGTAAAAGTTATTTTTTTTTAAATAAATTTGTGTTGTTTTTCCCCAATCACTGCTTGATCTTTGTCTCTTTCATCGCTGGCAACACACATGTCGCCGTGTACACACACTGTGTTTTTGCCACCTCATAGCTCCATAACACACAATCTACTTCCCCGCTTCTTTTTTTGCTTTACACTGCAGCTTTGCTTCTTGTGTCTGTCATGGAGCTATGAGGTGGCAAAAACACAAACAGGACTGAAAATCCTCCAAAAATAAGGTCAGGGGTCAACAATGCTCACCTGCCCAGGTTTCAGCACTAGTGCACTCAGGATGCTGTGTTTTCTGCATCCTGAGTGCACTAGTTCTGACACATGGGCAGGTGAGTAAAGATATGAGGTGGATTAGCTCCATCATCTCTTCAGTCTGCATTAATATTTAGAACTATAGAAATGCAGACTGAAGAGACGATGGAGCTAATCCAATGTCACCTACCATATCACTGACCTCACAGACAAGAAATGTAGTGTAAATCATGGATAATATAACCTAATTTGGTTATAATCCAATCCATGTCTCATGCAATCTGCCTGATACAGCGAGTAGATTTTATAAAAACTGTAGTTGTGAACCGGTGATCACCTTATTAAACTTTTTTAAAAATTACTCTAATATAGAGGGCACTTGGAACAGGTGTTTAACTAGAGGTGTTTTATTGTCAGCAAACATTTAAAGTACATTTTAATAATTACAGGTACATAACATTACACAACATTACAAGAACACTAAACCATTTCATCTTGCCAGGAAAGACGTCCACTCTCAGAAACAAGGTTGGATGCAAATGTATTCCTCATTTGAGCAACTTCAACTGTTGTCCTGAGAGGGTGATGATGGTAATCTGGCATTGGGCTAGAAACAGGTTCATCAAGTTCAACGTTGGGTCGCTCTTTAGCCATTATGTAGTTGTGCAGAACCACACACGCCTTGACAACCTCATCGACTGTCTGAATTTTTAGATTAATTGCTGTCCCTAAAATGAGCCATTTTGAGACAAGGATACCAAAGGCACACTCAACTGTTCTTCATGCCCTGGAGTATGGTTTCAGGAGGTTTCCAAACATCTGAAAGGCTTCAACCCCAACCACAACAAATGGCATTGTTGGGCCTTCAGTGTTGGGAAGAGGTTGTGGCAGGGGGAAATTGAAATGATTGCCATACAACCGTTGGCCCATGTCCGAGTTTTTAAATGTCTGGGAGTCATTACCACAGCCAAAAGATCCAATGTCCACGGCAACAAACTTACAGTCCACAGCTGCTATCTCCATGAGCACTATGGAAAAATATTTTTTACAATTAAAATACTCTGATCCAGTTCCAGCCGGTTTGGTAATTCTAACATGTTTTCTATCCACTGCTCCCAGTTGGGAAAATTAAAAATGTACCAGTATTTATCAGCATTTTCCTGCCAGATTTCCATGGTGGGTAGGGGGATAAATTCCTCATAGAGAACATCCCACAAAGCCTGGCAGGTGTTTGCGACTCACAGAAACTGCTTATGCCACTTATACTGCTGCTACTAATGTTTTTGAGATGAGTAGAGATGAGGGAACTTGTTTGGAAAATGTTGGCTGATCTCAAATTCGGCATGGATGTAATACATTCGGATTCCTGTTCGGTTTCACAAGCATTATTATCAAAGTTGGCAAAATTCAGTCACAGTTCAGTAAATCATTGCATTTTCACTAATGCTTTTGTTATCACTTTGGTTTTGAAGCGCAGACTTTGATGGAATGATCAGTGGGTGACATGTCACATTTGGAAAGATCCCAATGTGGCTAAACAGTGGAAACCCCCAATAAATGACCTTATATTGGAATTGATCTAGTGGTTTCATGGTATGTGGCATACGTGAGTTGTATACAGTGCATCAGATTGGCATACAGTATGTAAGTAGTCAAAACCTACAAGAAAGAAAATTATCGTATATCCTGCTGTAAATAAATGAGTAAAAAAGTAAAAGTGCATTTAAATCACAGGGTTCTTAGTAAACACTGTGTTTTGATCAAAAAAGCATAAAAGCCATCCCACCATTGGCAAGGTAACCCTGTTCAGGGTCACCTTACTGATGGTAGGATGGATTGTATTCTTTTTTGATCAAAAACAGTGTTTACTAAGAACTCTGATAATAAAATGCACTTTTGCTGTTTTACTTATTTAGTTACAGCAGGGTATATTATGATCATTTTGTTTCTAGTAGATTTTGACGACTTGCATACTATATGTTAACCTGATGCATTCTACACAACTCACTTATGCCACATACCAGGAAAATATTAGATCAATTCCAATATAGGGTCATTTTTGTGGGGTTTCTACTGTTTATGCACATCAGGATCTCTCCAAATGTGACATGTGGCCCGCACATCATTCCATCATAAACTCTAAATCTGTTGGTTTACCCCGAGGTACTCTCACACAGTTTGCAGAGTCTAAATAACGTGTTTTGGATGAACGAGACATGTTTTCACGTGAGTAGTGTGAATATATCATATTTTATTCAGGTGTAAATAAAATAAAATAAAAAGGATACACAAAATTGGTAAATTAAAAAACAATCTTACTAAAAAGAATCAGTAAAAAAAAATTACTGAGCGCCCGCAACTATCTGACACTAACCTGACTATATTCCGTAAAAAATACTATAAAAGATGTTGATTGCTACAGTATATTTTTACTGTCCCTAATAGGGTTGAGCGACCTTTATTTTTATAGGATCGGGTCGGGTTTCACGAAACCCGACTTTCTCAAAAGTCGGGTCGAGTGAAATCGGCCTATCCTATAAAAAAGTCGGGGTCGGGGTCGGCTGAAACACGAAACCCAATGCAGTGCAATGGGATACTATGGTTCCCAGGGTCTGAAGGAGAGGAAACTCTCCTTCAGGCCCTGGGATCCATATTAATCTGTAAAATAAAGAATCAAAATAAAAAATATTGATATACTCACCCTCGGACGCGCCCTGGTACTAACCAGCAGGCTTCCTTCCTAAGAATGAGCGCGTGAATGACCTGCGGTGACGTCGCGGCTTGTGATTGGTCGCGAGCGGTCACATGGACAAGCCGCGATGTCATCTAAGGTCCTTCACGCGCTCATTCTTAGGAAAGAAGGCTGCCGGAAAGAAGCAGGGTGCGTCCGAGGGTGAGTATATACCTAATAGGAATATACTCACCCTCGGACGCGCCCTGCTTCTTTCCGGCAGCCTTCCTTCCTAAGAATGAGTGCGTGAAGGACCTTAGATGACGTCGCGGCTTGTCCATGTGACCGCTCGCGACCAATCACAAGCCGCAACGTCACCGCAGGTCATTCACGCGCTCATTCTTAGGAAGGAAGCCTGCCGGTTAGTACCAGGGCACGTCCGAGGGTGAGTATATCAATATTTTTTAGTTTGATTCTTTATTTAACACTTAAATATGGATTCCGATACCGATTCCTGATATCGCAAACATATCGGAACTCGGTATCGGAATTCCGATACCAGATTCAGAAGATCGCCGACCTCATGGCCGACCCCACACAGGGGTCGGGTCGGGTTTCATGAAACCCGACTTTGCCAAAAGTCAGCGACTTCTGAGAATGGCCGACCCGTGTCGCTCAACCCTAGTCCCTAATGTAGCCCTATCAACTAATCTAAATTATTTTTTAGTAGTCGTTTTTGACAGAAAAATAAACAAAAAACAACAACCAGATGCCAATTAGTGTGCGTCACTGATCAGCGCTGAACAACTGTAGGACACAGGCACAACAGTAGTCGGTTTTTACAATTAAATAATTAGATATTTCTTATTTAAGAACTTTGTGAATAGCAAACCTGCTGAACATTCCAAAATGGATATTTTTTTCAACCCTATTTGAAAAGACAACATTTCTTCACTTTCAAAACAATATACTGTACCTGTTTTGAATCCCTTAAGAAAGTTGTATTTTTTGTACAGCTTGTAATGAAGCTATAATGACTAAATTTTGAATAGAATAAAGTTCTATATACTTCCCAAACAGGTATAATTTTCCACTTGCACGGCAAGTCACTGCTCACAGCAGTGAAAGTGGCGGCTGTAAGCATGACCCAGCACTGACAGCCAGCTCTGCAATGATGCATGTGATTACAGCCACTGATCTCAATGGAATGAGTAATAACTATATTTGCTTTGGGCACATCTGCATGACTAAAAGCTGGCAGCTCCAAGAAGAAATAAAGTTCATTTTCTCCCGCATGCTGCACTGTCATTACTGGGGTCAGGCATTATATTAACCTGCCGATTTACCTTACATCTGCTCAGTAATAGCATTATCAGACCTGAAAGGTTCACTTTAAGCTACCTAACTAAGTCTGACACTGCAGTGTGTTATTATATAACCTGTCATTTAAAGGGCGTTTGACAGCACAGAATGACTGTTCCAACCAAGTAGAGGTGCTTAGTGCACCCTTGGTTTGGCCAAACATTTAAGTTTGCCTTTCCACCTACTTGTTTTTCATTTATCTCTGTCCTTCTCTGGCTCTATAAAGTCAATGCTGTCAGTCAAAGTTGAGGAAGAAGGGATGGACGTTGAAGATAGAGGGAAAACAAATAAGTGAGAAGGTGCATGTTTGGCTGTGCACTCTTGACACGGTCAAACATTTACATGCACCTTCTCACCTTCAAGTGCCTTCAGACACCTTCTCACCTTCAAGCACCTGTACTTCCTTTAACACAGTCTCCCATCTGTGTTCATCTACCTAGATAGGTTGAGGTCACATGGACATCAGTAAAGCTATTAATGTGCACAAAATGAATTCAATACAGTCCTAGAAAGACCTCTGCCTTATGCATCTACATTCAGTACAATTACAGGCTTTGCAGTATTTTGATCTGTAGCAAACTCATTTACTTCAAATAAAATTTTGGGAAGAATTCGGCGAATCCTACAAATTCGAATTTAGAACATTTCGCTAAGCTCTACTAATGAGTCAATGCTAATACATGTGGTTCAATATATAAGCCATAAATAATCTGATAAGCTATATCATCCTGAATTTTTGCCAGAATACCAGACTTTAAGACACTGGCTGCAGTTTCGGGAGGAAGCTATTGTGTGCCTCTTGTGGCTGAAGGATTTCAGGTGGTAAAGTGATTCAGATAAACATAAATCCATCACTGTACATTCCTCTGATCATAGTCAGCAAATATTTATTTCAACTGGGCAATAGTTTGGGCAGGGTTAAAATGACTCAGTCGATGACCTTTTTCCAAAATTCTTTACCTTGGACCTTTCAAAAGAATTCATGAAGTGACATACAGTACTTGCTTCAGGCACAGGTGTGTCACTTGCCTCACTCCAAAAAAAAAGTTAACACAGGTGCTTAAGCAACGGCAACTTTTAATAATCATAAGTCTTTGAGGTAGAAAAGGGACACAGCAAGGATTATTTTTCACAGCCACTCATACGAAGCAGGAGCAATGGAGTGGTACAGCCATGCTCTTCTATCTAGACTATGGGGTACAGCTATTTTGATGGTTCTTTGCAGCATGCAAATAGGTATGGATTCAAAATAATTTGTATCTATTTTATCAATTATTAATTTATATGCATAGATAGAATGTATTTATTTGTATTTCTTACCATTAATCTATTGAGCTCTGTCTATGTATAGTAAATATAACAATCATAGTTTTTAGTTAATCACAAACAGTGAGGATAAAACTGAAGCTTTTTTTTAGAATCATTGTTGGAGACAATAGGAAAATATTCTTGTCATGTGTAGGAAGTTGACGCAGGATAATTCCTAACATAAGTAGTGGTTTTCCAGGATGCTAGAATTAATGTACATTGTCACCTGCATTGATTCTTCCTGTTATATTAGTGGCTATTTTGTAAGCATTGTATAGAATTCCCTTCACTTCATTTTGATGATATTTTAAGACTAATTAGAACATAATTCATACTATATGATTATTAGCATAGAGTAGGATTTTGCTGTAAAGGGCGTGCAAAAAATACACTTACATTTATTTTAATGGGAAAATGTGCCTTTTTAGAAAAAAAAATTGTTAAGTATATTATTGCAATGTTTTCCAGGCAGGCAAAACATCATATTTGGTTACGTAATGAGACAAATGGCACTTAAACAAAAAAACTCAATAGAAAAGCCCATTTTTTTTAAAATGTGATGTCAGCATAAAATCTTTAAAACATAAAAATCAATTTAAAAAAATCAGATTTGTTCACAATTGTGCACACTCCGAAAACACTGACTATTTACTTTCTCTAACATTAGCTATGAGGGAAATTAGATGTGCGAATATTGAGGATCTCTTTACACTGCTGTACATTATGTTCGTCTTCTAAAATTTTTTGTTAGCTTTTGTTATGTATTTTTTATACATAACAACCAGTAAAGAATATGAGCTCTTTAATCTCTGGTCTATTTCATTGGTATTATTACATCACCTGAGGTCATTTAGTTGCCTTGGAAGACCATGAAATATTTTCCATTGCCTTATTATAGGGTAGATGCCATATTCCTTACTTGACACAACATCCATATTTTTATTAAAACAATAGTGGTGCTCCACAAAATATGCTGATACATTAGTTTCCTATGAAACTAGTGCGTTCTTATGCTTATTTGTGATTAGCGATTTGTCTGCTAATCCCATAAGGAAATGATGTGAGTGATGACAGTCTGTGTACAGGGGTGAAAGACTAACTAATAATCGAATAGCACGTGTGGCTAATTTACTAATTCTAAAAAATAAATAAATAAATTTAAATGATACTAGTATTTTTAGTGAAGTAAAAATTAACAAAGTTAAATATAACTATTGCATAAACTAAATAAAAATAAATCTACACAAAAATGGTACTCGAGAAAAATACCTTCTTTGTCAGTCAAACAACTGTTTTTATTGTATGCAAATGTCTTTAATTGTTATAATTTTCAATTGTTAAAGAGGATCTCTCAACTGTTGACTCAGATCCTATTTCGTAACGACTGGTGTTCCCATAGTCATATGGTTTCTGCATAATGGGAGCTAATAGCCTGTATGTTTATCAATTGGCAACTAGGCAGCCAAGCTGTGATTACCTGTTTTCGAGCACCTTTCCTAGAAAAGCGCTTTAGTCACTGATCAGACCGATCAGGGAAGGAAACACCTTTGTGGTTTTAATGATGTAGTTACTAATTATTGTCTGTTCACCTGTTGTGTACAAATAGCGGAATTCATAACAAGTGAGCAGCGCAAATGGGAAAAAAGTAAGGGCACTGATGTGAAAGTAAGGGCTCACTCACACGAGGGTGATGAAACATGGAGTAGCACTTGGATCAGTGTTATACTACTACGGGGCACCCAATTCGGCATGAGAGAACAATTGCAGCATGCCCGACTCGGCTCGGCTCACACACACTCATACAAGCCTATGGGTGTGTGTGAAACATCGGACTGCACACGGATGTCATCAGTGGAGGAGATGGAGTAATTACTTTCTCCGTCTCCTTCGCACCAATGCTGCAATTCTCTCATAGAAGAGCAGAGCTGGAGCTGAGTGTCATGAACATATCGTTGCTTTGGATGCTCTCACATCTGATACTATATGCCAAAGTGATCCTGGCCTAAAAGGTAATGCAGCACTTAAAGGGCTTTTCACACGAACAAAAGTTGATTTTAATCAATACATTTTGGAATAATAATAACTTCCACAATGGGTTGTACTGAAAGGAAACCTGTCACCTCATTTTTAGCTATTAAACTGGTCCCAGCGAGCCGATCATTTTATACGCCCACATCATTACATTTGATTGCTGTGACTGGCCGTAATCACAGCAACCACGTATCAAATCCTGCCCGTGCGCACTGCCCATCTACTCCCCGGGCATGTGCACTGACTGGGTGTACAGCCCCAGCTGCATGTCAGATGCGCGCATGTGCCGGAGTGCATAATGGAGGGGACACAGTGGCGCGCACGCTCACACATCACGTTGGCAACTGATTCAGAACGGCGCTGGCTCATCTGACATGAAGCTAGGGGCTGTACACCCAGAGTCAGTGCACATGCCCGGGGGAGTGGATGGGCACTGTGCACACTCAGGATTTGATACGTGGTTGCCGTGACTTTGGGCCAGTCACATCAATCAAATGCAATGCTGTGGGCAAGCCTCATTTTAAAAGTACAATGAATGATTCGTGACTGAAAAGATAAAGTCACCACCCCTATGACTAAAAAAAAAGTATGTGAGGGAATCCTATAATGATATAAGGTGTTTTTTAAGCCTAATACTTGGAGATTTTCAATGATAAAAATATGTTAGTGATGCACATAGCATCGCTAACAGCACACTGGGACCAGTTAAATAGCTAAAAACAAGATGACACGTTCCCTTTAAATGAAATGTTCCTGTGCTGAGATAATCTTATAAATGTGCCCCTGTTATGTACTGTGTAATGGCCGTGTATGAGCGTGCAGGAACATAGTCTGATCATACCACAGCTCCTGGACAGGGGAGGACGCAAAAGAGAATATATAAAGATTCCAGCACAGGATAACAGCTGATTCTTTTTGTGAGGTAAAAAATTTCCCTGACTGTTTTTAAACAATGTTTTACTTCAAAGAAAGAATCAGCTGCGATCCCATGCTGTAATGCCTGCATTATCTCTATTGATTAAAATGAACTTTTGTTCATGGGAAAGCCCTTTAACATAATGATTTTCCACCATTTTTGTGTTTTTCTTTTTTCCTCTTATTCCAAGAGCCAAAATATTTTCTTTTTTTTTCTAACCATGTAGCCAAACAACGGCTTTGTTTTTTGGTAGTTTTAAATGACACTATTCATTTTACAATACAATGTACTGTAAAACAGGCAAAAAAATCCAAGTGTGGTAAAATTGTGCACAAAGCACAATTCTGCATTTTCTTTAAGTTTTCTTTTTACAGTGTTTATTGTGTAGTAAAAATTAACTGGCAACATGATACTCTTAGGTCAGTACAGTTACAGCAACACGAAATGTATGTATACCGTAGTTACTTTTTAAATTAGTGAAAAAAATAGCAAATTAACCCTAAAAAATGTGATTGTATTTTCCTTTTCCAAGACACATAAAGTTAAAATTTTTCTATAAATGTAACTGTGTGGTGGCATGTTTTTTTTGGGTGTCGCACTGATGTTTTTATTGATGCATATTAGAATGGATACAATTGTATGATTGCTCCTATTTGCATTTCTTTTGGGTGTTAACCCCTTTCCGATATCAGGCGTAATAGTACGCTGATGTCAGACTCCCTCCCCTTCATGTGGGCTCTGGCGCTGAGCCCAAATCTTTTCCGGCACATGTCAACTGTTTTGAACAACTGACATGTGCCTCTAACAGCCGCGGGTGGAATCACGATCCACCTGCGGCTGTTAACCCACTAAATGTCACTGTCAATCTCTGACAGTAGCATTTAACTCGTGCTTTTGGCAAGCGTGCCGGAAATCCTGCCCATCGATTACTTTTTCACATGATCTCGGGTCAACAATGGGTTGGCATGACAACCAGAAGTCTCCAGCAGACCTCTATGGTTTTCACTGCTGCATTGCTATGAGCGCCACCCGGTTGTTGGCACTCATAGCAAATCAGCAATTCTGCTACATACAGGCAATCTGATCATTGTCTGTATGTGGCTGTTATGATCCTAGTGGCAAGGATCGCAGGTCGGACTAGCTAAGTAACTGAACAGACTACTAGCTCTGGGGAAGTGGTAACTAGATTGACTGCAACCTGATCCTATCCACAAACAACTATAGGCAGCCGTGGAACGTTACCTAAAAAACCTAGACGTCTCGTCACGGCCTGAGAAACTGACTATTCCTGAAGGGAAAGTAAGTCCTCACTTGCCTCAGAGGAAGACCCCAAAGATATAGAATAGCCCCCCACAAATATTAATGGTGAGTTAAGGGGAAAGCACAAACGCAGAGATGAAATCAGATTTAGCAAATGAGGCCCGCTAATACTAGATAGCAGAAAATAGGAAGGAAACTGTGCGGTCAATAAAAAACCCTATTCAAAATATCCACGCAGAGATTGCTCGAGCCCCCGCACCAACTAACGGTGCGGGGGAAGCAACTCCGTACCCCAGAGCTTACCAGCAAAAAGAAATCACATGTTAGCAAGCTGGACTAGACTCATCATACACAGAAATCATATTGCAGGCAGATGAGCAAAAAATATTCAAACAGAACTTAGCTTATCCTGAAGAGGCAGAAAACGAGATAATCAGGAGTAATCAGAATAGCACTGAATACATTGACAGCCGGCAACAAGTGGAAGTGAAGCAGAGCTAAATAGGAGCCTCCCTGGTGAATAACGAGGCAGCTGATCCAGCAGACCCGCAGGATAATAAACCAAACCACCAGGGGGAGCCAAAAAACCAAAGTCACACAATACCATCTGTGACCACAAGAGGGAGCCTGAAAACGGAGTTCACAACAGTACCCCCTTCTTGAGGAGGGGTCACCGAACCCTCATCAAAACCCCCAGGGTGATCAGGGTGGGCCACATGGAAGGCACGAACCAAATCGGCCGCATGAACATCAGAGGCGACAACCCAGGAATTATCCTCCTGACCATAGCCTTTCCACTTAACCAAATACTGAAGCCTCCGTCTAGAAATATGAGAATCCAAGATCTTCTCCACCACGTATTCCAATTCTCCCTCAACCAGCACAGGGGCAGGAGGCTCAACCGAAGGAACCACAGGCACCACATACCTCCGCAACAACGACCGATGGAACACATTATGAATAGCAAACGATGCCGGGAGGTCCAAACGAAATGACACAGGGTTAAGGACTTCCAAAATCTTATAAGGACCGATAAACCGAGGCTTAAACTTAGGAGAGGAGACCTTCATAGGAACAAAGCGAGAAGACAACCACACCAAATCCCCAACGCGAAGTCGGGGACCCACACAGCGACGGCGGTTGGCAAAGCGCTGAGCCTTCTCTTGTGACAGCTTCAAATTGTCCACCACATGATTCCAAATCTGATGCAACCTATCCACCACAACATCCACTCCAGGACAGTCAGAAGACTCCACCTGACCCGAGGAAAAACGAGGATGAAACCCTGAATTACAAAAAAAAGGCGAAACCAAAGTAGCAGAACTAGCCTGATTATTAAGGGCAAACTCGGCCAATGGCAAAAAAGTCACCCAGTCGTCCTGATCAGCAGAAACAAAACATCTTAAATAGGTTTCCAAAGTCTGATTAGTGCGCTCGGTTTGGCCATTCGTCTGAGGATGGAAGGCCGACGAAAAAGACAAATTAATGCCCATCTTAGCACAGAATTTCCGCCAAAATCTAGACACAAACTGGGATCCTCTGTCGGAACCAATATTTTCAGGGATACCGTGCAAACGAACCACATTTTGAAAAAACAGAGGAACCAACTCGGAGGAGGAAGGCAACTTAGGCAAGGGCACCAAATGGACCATTTTAGAAAAACGATCACACACCACCCAAATGACCGACATTCTCTGAGAGACAGGGAGATCTGAAATAAAATCCATGGAAATGTGCGTCCAAGGCCTCTTTGGGACAGGCAAAGGCAACAACAAGCCACTGGCACGAGAACAGCAAGGCTTAGCCCGAGCACAAATTCCACAAGACTGCACAAAGGAACGCACATCCCGCGACAAGGAAGGCCACCAGAAGGACCTAGCCACCAAATCTCTGGTACCAAAAATCCCAGGATGGCCTGCCAACACCGAAGAATGAACCTCGGAAATAACTCTGCTGGTCCATCTATCCGGGACAAACAGTCTCTCCGGTGGACAACAGTCAGGTCTATCCGCCTGAAACTCCTGCAGCACTCGTCGCAGATCTGGGGAGATGGCAGACAAAATCACCCCTTCTCTGAGGATACCAGCTGGCTCTGAATCACCAGGAGAGTCAGGCACAAAACTCCTAGAAAGAGCATCAGCCTTCACATTCTTCGAACCAGGCAGGTATGAGACCACGAAATCAAAACGAGAGAAAAACAACGACCAACGAGCCTGTCTAGGATTCAGCCGCTTGGCCGACTCGAGATAAATCAAATTCTTGTGATCAGTCAAGACCACCACACGATGCTTAGCTCCCTCGAGCCAATGTCGCCACTCCTCAAATGCCCACTTCATAGCCAACAACTCCCGATTACCAACATCATAATTCCGCTCGGCAGGCGAAAATTTTCTTGAAAAGAAAGCACATGGCTTCATCACAGAGCCATCAGAGCTTCTCTGCGACAAAACAGCCCCCGCTCCAATCTCAGAAGCATCAACCTCGACCTGGAAAGGAAGGGAGACGTCTGGCTGACATAAGACCGGAGCCGAAGAAAACCGGCGCTTCAGCTCCCGAAAGGCCTCCACAGCCGCAGGAGACCAATTAGTAACATCAGAACCCTTCTTGGTCAAATCCGTCAATGGCTTAACAACACCAGAAAAATTAGGGATGAAGCGACGGTAAAAATTAGCAAAACCCAAGAACTTCTGAAGACTCTTAACAGATGTAGGCTGAGTCCAGTCATGAATAGCCTGAACCTTGACTGGGTCCATCTCAATAGCAGAAGGAGAAAAAATGAAACCCAAAAAAGAGACCTTCTGGACTCCAAAAAGACATTTTGAGCCCTTCACAAATAAAGCATTGGCACGCAGGACCTGAAACACCATCCTGACCTGCTTAACATGGGACTCCCAATCGTCCGAAAAAAACAGAATATCATCCAGATACACAATCATAAATTTATCCAGATATTCGCGGAAGATGTCGTGCATAAAGGACTGAAAGACAGAAGGAGCGTTAGAAAGTCCAAAAGGCATCACCAAGTACTCAAAATGGCCTTCGGGCGTATTAAATGCAGTTTTCCATTCATCACCCTGCTTAATACGCACAAGGTTATACGCACCACGAAGATCTATCTTGGTGAACCAACTAGACCCCTTAAGGTACCTTCACACGAAACGACTTTGTAACGATATCGCTAGCGATCCGTGACGTTGCAGTGTCCTCGCTAGCGATATCGTTTAGTTTGACACTCAGCAGCGATCAGGATCCTGCTGTGATGTCGCTGGTCGCTGAATAAAGTCCAGAACTTTATTTGGTCGTCCGATCGCCGTGTATCGTTGTGTTTGAAAGCAAAAACAACGATACCAGCGATGTTTTACACTGGTAACCAGGGTAAACATCGGGTTACCAAGCGCAGGGCCGCGCTTAGTAACCCGATGTTTACCCTGGTTACCAGCGTAAAAGTAAAAAAAACAAACAGTACATACTCACCTGCGCGTCCCCCAGCGTCTGCTTCCTGACACTTACTGAGCGCCGGCCCTAAAGTGAAAGTGAAAGCACAGCGGTGACGTCACCGCTGTGCTGTTAGGGCCGGAGCTCAGTCAGTGTCAGGAAGCAGACGCTGGGGGACGCGCAGGTGAGCATGTACTGTTTGTTTTTTTTACTTTTACGCTGGTAACCAGGGTAAACATCGGGTTACTAAGCGCGGCCCTGCGCTTAGCAACCCGATGTTTACCCTGGTTACCAGGGGACCTCGGCATCGTTCGTCGCTGGAGAGCGGTCTGTGTGACAGCTCCCCAGCGATCAAACAGCGACGCTGCAGCGATCGGCATCGTTGTCGCTATCGCTGCAGCGTCGCTTCGTGTGAAGGTACCTTTAATGCGAGCAAACAGATCAGATAACAATGGCAAAGGATACTGAAATTTGACCGTGATTTTGTTTAGAAGGTGATAATCAATACAAGGTCTCAAGGAACCATCCTTCTTAGCCACAAAAAAGAACCCCGCACCAAGAGGGGAGGAGGAGGGGCGAATAAGTCCTTTCTCCAAAGACTCCTTTATATAACTCCGCATAGCAGCATGCTCCGGCACTGACAAATTGAAAAGTCGTCCCTTAGGAAACTTACTACCAGGAATCAAATTTATAGCACAATCACAATCCCTATGAGGAAGTAGAGAACTGAGTTTGGGCTCATCAAATACATCCTGGTAATCTGACAAAAACGCAGGGACCTCAGAAGGAGTGGATGAAGCAATTGACACCACAGGAGCGTCGCCATGAATTCCCTGACAACCCCAACTTGACACAGACATTGCTTTCCAATCCAGGACTGGATTATGAGTCTGCAACCATGGCAGGCCCAACACGACAACATCATGCAAATGATGCAATACAAGAAAGCGAATCACCTCCTGATGAACAGGAGTCATGCACATGGTCACTTGTGTCCAGTACTGAGGTTTATTCGTAGCCAATGGTGTAGCATCAATTCCCCTTAGTGGAATAGGGAATTTTAAAGGCTCCAAAACAAAACCACAGCGCCTGGCAAATGACAAATCCATCAGACTCAGGGCAGCACCTGAATCCACAAAAGCCATAACCGGGTAAGATGACAGGGAACAAATCAGGGTAACAGACAAAATAAACTTAGGCTGTAAAGTACCGATGGTGACAGATTTATCAATCTTTTTTGTGCGCTTAGAGCATGCTGAGATAACATGAGCTGAGTCACCACAGTAAAAGCACAACCCATTTTGCCGTCTATAATTTTGCCGTTCACTTCTGGTCAGAATTCTATCACATTGCATAGACTCAGGTGTCTGTTCAGAAGACACCGCCAAATGGTGCGCAGGTTTGCGCTCCCGCAAACGCCGATCAATCTGAATGGCCAGAGTCATTGACTCATTCAGACCTGCAGGCATAGGGAATCCCACCATGACATTCTTAATGGCTTCAGAAAGACCTTTTCTGAAATTTGCAGCCAGGGCACACTCATTCCATTGAGTAAGCACCGACCATTTCCGAAATTTCTGGCAGTACACCTCTGCATCATCTTGCCCCTGAGAGAGGGCCAACAACGCTTTTTCAGCCTGGTTCTCAAGATTAGGTTCCTCATAGAGCAATCCAAGGGCCAGAAAAAACGCATCCACACTGAGCAACGCAGGATCCCCTGGAGCCAATGCGAAAGCCCAATCTTGAGGATCGCCACGCAAGAAAGAAATAATAATCTTAACTTGCTGAACAGAATCCCCAGAGGAACGAGGTTTCAAAGAAAGAAACAACTTGCAATTGTTCTTAAAATTCAGGAACCTAGATCTATCTCCAGAAAACAACTCTGGAATAGGTATTCTAGGCTCTGACATAGGACTGTGCACAACAAAATCCTGAATACTTTGTACCCTTGCAGCAAGATGATCTACACTGGAGGCTAAACTCTGGATATCCATATCAGCAGCTGAACTCAGAGCCACACCAAGATTAAGAGGAGGAGAGAAGCCAGACACACAGCAGCTAGACACACGGCAGCAAAAAAAAAAAATATCTCCAAGCTTCTTTTCTCCTGCTTCTGCCATGCAATTAACACATTTGTGGCCGGCTGTACTGTGATGATCCTAGTGGCAAGGATCGCAGGTCGGACTAGCTAAGTAACTGAACAGACTACTAGCTCTGGGGAAGTGGTAACTAGATTGACCGCAACCTGATCCTATCTGCAAACAACTATAGGCAGCCGTGGAACGTTACCTAAAAAATCCTAGACGTCTCGTCACGGCCTGAGAAACTGACTATTCCTGGAGGGAAAGTAAGTCCTCACTTGCCTCAGAGGAAGACCCCAAAGATATAGAATAGCCCCCCACAAATATTAACGGTGAGTTAAGGGGAAAGCACAAACGCAGAGATGAAATCAGATTTAGCAAATGAGGCCCGCTAATACTAGATAGCAGAAAATAGGAAGGAAACTGTGCGGTCAATAAAAAACCCTATTCAAAATATCCACGCAGAGATTGCTCGAGCCCCCGCACCAACTAACGGTGCGGGGGAAGCAACTCCGTACCCCAGAGCTTACCAGCAAAAAGAAATCACATGTTAGCAAGCTGGACTAGACTCATCATACACAGAAATCATATTGCAGGCAGATGAGCAAAAAATATTCAAACAGAACTTAGCTTATCCTGAAGAGGCAGAAAACGAGATAATCAGGAGTAATCAGAATAGCACTGAATACATTGACAGCCGGCAACAAGTGGAAGTGAAGCAGAGCTAAATAGGAGCCTCCCTGGTGAATAACGAGGCAGCTGATCCAGCAGACCCGCAGGATAATAAACCAAACCACCAGGGGGAGCCAAAAAACCAAAGTCACACAATACCATCTGTGACCACAAGAGGGAACCTGAAAACGGAGTTCACAACAGTGGCAGAGCTGATCAGATTATGGCAGCTTCTAGTCTCCCATGGAGACTTTTGAAACATGCCAAAAGTAAAAAAAATGTTTTTAAAGGTATAAAAAAGTTCAAATCACCACCCTTTTGCCCCATTCAAAATAAAACAATAAAAAAATCAAACATACATATATTTCATATAGCCGCTCTCAGAATCGCCCAATCTATTAATATAAAAAGTGAATTAACCCAATCGCTAAATGGCGTAACAAGAAAAAAATTAAAAGTGCCAGAATTAAGTTTTTTTGTCACCGCAACGTTGCGATCAAAAGATTGTATCTGCACCAAAATGGTATCATTAAAAACGGCAGATTGGCACGCAAAAAATAAGCCCTCACCCAACCCAAGGTCACGAGAAATGGAGAGGGATATCAATGAAAAGCATTGGTCCATTCTGCTCATGGATGAAGACATCAAAAAGAACATTTCAGCAATATCTCAAATAACATAGAGGAAAGGGAAATCTCTAAAAGATAGCCTAGTTCATAGCTATCTACTGCACAACCAACAGTGAATCAATCATGGCTGAGTAATCCACCAAAACGGAGTTTAAAGTGTAGTGGGTGTAAGTTTTTTGTAGCCATAGCACCTAGAAAGGAATTCTGTAGTAATGTAACAGGGATGATATATCCGATTCGCAGCTTTATTAATTTTCAATCCAAAGGTGTCATAAACAAGGCCACATGTGAAAGCGGCATTGAATATGTTGGCAAAACGATGACAGAGCTAAGAAGAAGGACACACCAATAGCCAACCATCTGAACCTGATGCATGGAGGGGACACAAAGAAAATGAAGTTTATGGGGATAGAGAAAATTACCCCACACTCCAGAGGGGGTAATTGGGATAAAAGGAGACACAATGGATATTCCGTTTAAAAACGGTATACCCCACTGGTTTAAATGAACAACTTTAATTTTCTTCTTTTCTTTGACAGGGATCAGTAGGGAATCTAGCGAGGGATAGCCGTTGATGAGTGGGGGCACCAATGCACAGGATAAATAGGGTGCCAACCTTCATGTTAGGTAGGGCCTCTGTGAGTTAGGGTGAATGTAGGGATTTAACTTTTTCTTTCTCTTTCCCCCTAGTTTTGCGTTAGGATCTGCTGTGTAGCGTGTAATGAAATGATTTGTATAACCCCCCTTAAGAGAAAAAATCCTCTCCCCATACTCTCTTACTCCTGTGAATATGGGGCACCCCCTTTTAATGTAAGTGATCTGTGTTTTTTTGCCCCCTTTTTCGAGCAGTGACCATTTTCCAGTTAAATCCTGAGACAGATATGGCAGGAAACCTTATAGGACATTAACAGAGTAATTTTTTCATCCTTCCCATTGTAATACTCTGTTAGACTCTGGTTTCTGCTGAAATAAATGAAGGCAGAAACTAATGAGTAATAATCTATTTACTAGGAAGCGAGACTAAGCGTCTAATTGCTTCCCTCGTAACTATCGGGAGGATGTGTGTACAGCAACTGTGAGCCTGGACCCCGGATGTGACTCATGCATGTCGCCAGCTGGAGGTTTGCGTTCCAGGAACCGGAAGTCGACCATAATCCCGAGCGTGCGCTCCATTCATCGGAAACGAGACGGCGGCTTCCATTGAAGGCGCGCATTATAAAGTGGAGGCAGCGGCATGCAGCACCATAGCAGCTTTTCTATACATAGGCCCTTATGCGGCTCCCCTGATGAGTCTGCCATGACGAAACGCGTCGGGAGGGAGGCCACGAATAGCACGCACATCGGATGATGCAATAGAAAGGAATGTGGGAATGATGGAATCCCCTCCTAAATGCCCGGTCAGAGCGTTCCAATAAGTGCTACATTGACCAAATTGTTATATGGGTTAAGAATTCATAAGCACTCAACATATCTCTGCATATACATGAAAGTGCTACATGTGACTTAAGATGTATGGGTCAACAATTTAAATGCACTTTATAAGTTGCTGCAAATATTGTATATATAAAAGGATACCGGGTGAGGGACTGATATAGTTCCTGTATTGAGTGTATTATAGTAATTCCATTGCTAAACTATGCAAGGTTTCTGTTTTCTAAATGCCTTGGTAAAATAAAAATGAAAAATGTGAATTGATATTAATGGACATTATATGTCTGTGCAATAGAATACAGCTATGATTAAATCAGTTACGATATCCACAACTCAGCAAAATATTGGCGTTTTTTTCATGGTTGAGAGTAACATAATATGTGGAGTATTGATTTTTCAATGTCTTGACAAAATGTGCATGAATACCAATGAGCACTAACTGTTTGTGCATTAATATAGATTTGATAAAATGAGTTAAAGAATCCACAGCTCAATTTAATATCACCAAGTGTGTGAAAAGTGGTAGTGCCAATTGGTTATTTTACCTTTCATAAGACTACGGATTTAAGAGCTTATTTGAATAGGCAATTCACACATGCTTGTGTGACGCCCGGGAGACCAAGGTACCCAGCACCAGATCAATGAGGTACGTCTCTTGATAGGGATGTCACTAGTGGCTTGACCCGGTGCTGTGGCCTCAGGCGATGCACAGTGTAAGGGATATCATGAAGGAACAGACACTTACTTGATCAGCAGCAGATCCTCTCAGCTGTGATGACCCCGATCATGGATCGATGGCTATTGTCCAAATGAAAGACTGAGGCGCTGAAACGTTTAACCAATTTACTTCAACAAAAAGGGATTTGCCACCAATACTGTCACCGGAGTCTGTTTAAGAACTCTGAATTACTTTGACCCTGTCAGGATTTCCACCTCTTATTTTGCGCAGTTTCTGTATGGCCCTGCTGCTGTTTGTGAACTGGCTGCCGACCCAATCTGTCTCTTCTGTGCTCTGGTTCGACGGACAACCCGAGTCCTTTTTTTTGTCGGCTTACCCCCTCTGGGAGTACCGCTGAACTCAGTGTCTGGTGCTGCGTCTTACCCTGGTGAAGCTGATATCACCTCACTTCCTTCCGGTTGCTGTATTATATATAATGAATATAGCCACGGATCCGGTATCCTTCTCTCCGCCTATTCTGGGTAGAGGTTATTGCTACCCGATTCTCACAATGTCCTTTTTCTCTATTCCTCTTTTCCTACTATGGGTATTACGGGCCTATAATCCGTCATAGGGCTGTTAGGAGTTCAGTTATACGACCTCTCACTTTCAGCTCCTCAACCCAACTGCCAGTCCTTTTCTCAGACCAGAATAGATCAAGGGGAGTCTCTGGAGCTCCCCCTTCTGGCCGGAGATGGTAGTGCAGTCTTGCTATTCTAGTATTTGTATTTGGTGTCAATAACTATTTTTGTGGCAAATAACCCTAGGGGCACCACACTTGCTTTTTATAAGTTGGGTCCATTTTTTCTTTCTTTTTTTGCATGTTTTGAGCACTTGAGCACTTTTTTATGAGGTTAGGTCAGGGGTGGGCAATTAATTTTCCCGCGGGGCCACATGAGACACCATGACTGTTGTGGAGGGCCGAACTAGTAGCTTGAAATTAATTCTACTCAATATTTATTTATTAATATTAATTAGATTACTTAATATTGAGCATCATTAAGTATGCTGACACCCCCCCATATATCTTTGAACCCCCTCACAGCCCCTCATATGCGTCATGAGCCCACACAGCCTCCTTATATATGGCATAAGCCCCACACAGACTACCTATATACGGCATGAGCCCCACACAGCCTCCCTATATATGGCATAAGCCCCACACAGCCTACCTATATACGGCATGAGCCCCACACAGCCTCTCTATATATGGCATGAGCCCCACACAGCCTCCCCATATAGAGCATGAGCCCCACACAGCCTCCCCATGTATACAGCATGAGCCCCACACAGCCTCCCTATATACGGCATAAGCCCCACACAGCCTCTCTATATACGGCATGTGCCCCACACAGCCTCCCAATATATGGCATGAGCCCCACACAGCCTCTCTATATACAGCATGAGCCCCACACAGCCTTCCTATATAAGACATGAGCCCCACACAGCCTCCCCATATACGGCATAAGCCCCACACAGCCTCTCTATATACGGCATGAGCCCCACACAGCCTCCATATATATGGCATGAGCCCCACACAGCCTCCCAATATATGGCATGAGCCACACACAGCCTCTCTATATACAGCATGAGCCCCACACAGCCTTCCTATATAAGACATGAGCCCCACACAGCCTCCCCATATACAGCATGAGCCCCACAGAGCCTCCCCATGTACAGCATGAGCCCCACACAGCCTCCCCATGTACAGTATGAGCCCCACACAGCCTCCCCATGTACAGCATGAGCCCCACACAGCCTCCCCATGTAAAGCATGAGCCACACACAGCCTCCCCATTTACAGCATGAGCCCCACACAGCCTCCCTATATACTGCATGAGCCCCACACAGCCTCCCCATGTCAGCATGAGCCCCACACAGCCTCCGCTTGCACAGCATATGCCCCACAAAGCCTCCCCATGAACAGCATGAGCCCTGCACAGCCTCCCTATGTCAGCATGAGCCCCACACAGCCTCCCTATATATGGCATAAGCCCCACACAGCCTCTCTATATAAGGCATGAGCCCACACAGCCTCCCTATATACGGCATGAGCCCCACACAGCCTCCCAATATATGACATGAGCCCCACACAGCCTCTCTATATACAGCATGAGCCCCACACAGCCTTCCTATATAAGACATGAGCCCCACACAGCCTCCCCATATACAGCATGAGCCCCACACAGCCTCCCCATGTACAGCATGAGCCCCACAGAGCCTCCCCATGTACAGTATGAGCCCCACACAGCCTCCCCATGTACAGCATGAGCCCCACTCAGCCTCCCCATGTACAGCATGAGCCCCACACAACCTCCACATGTAAAGCATGAGCCACACACAGCCTCCCCATTTACAGCATGAGCCCCACACAGCCTCCCTATATACTGCATGAGCCCCACACAGCCTCCCCATGTCAGCATGAGCCCCACACAGCCTCCGCTTGCACAGCATGAGCCCTGCACAGCCTCCCTATGTCAGCATGAGCCCCACACAGCCTCCCTATATATGGCATAAGCCCCACACAGCCTCTCTATATAAGGCATGAGCCCACACAGCCTCCCTATATATGGCATGAGCCCCACACAGCCTCCCAATATATGACATGAGCCCCACACAGCCTCCCCATGTACAGCATGAGCCCCACAGAGCCTCCCCATGTACAGCATGAGCCCCACACAGCCTCCCCATATACAGCATGAGCCCCACACAACCTCCACATGTAAAGCATGAGCCACACACAGCCTCCCCATTTACAGCATGAGCCCCACACAGCCTCCCTATATACTGCATGAGCCCCACACAGCCTCCCCATGTCAGCATGAGCCCCACACAGCCTCCGCTTGCACAGCATGAGCCCTGCACAGCCTCCCTATGTCAGCATGAGCCCCACACAGCCTCCCTATATATGGCATAAGCCCCACACAGCCTCTCTATATACAGCATGAGCCCCACACAGCCTTCCTATATAAGACATGAGCCCCACACAGCCTCCCCATATACAGCATGAGCCCCACACAGCCTCCCCATGTACAGCATGAGCCCCACAGAGCCTCCCCATGTACAGCATGAGCCCCACACAACCTCCACATGTAAAGCATGAGCCACACACAGCCTCCCCATTTACAGCATGAGCCCCACACAGTCTCCCCATGTACAGTATGAGCCCAGCACAGCCTCCCAATGTACAGCATGAGCACCACACAGCCTCCCCATGTATACAGCATGAGCCCCACACAGCCTCCCTATATACGGCATAAGCCCCACACAGCCTCTCTATATACGGCATGAGCCCCACACAGCCTCCCTATATAAGGCATGAGCCCCACACAGCCTCCCAATATATGGCATGAGCCCCACACAGCCTCTCTATATACAGCATGAGCCCCACACAGCCTTCCTATATAAGACATGAGCCCCACACAGCCTCCCCATATACAGCATGAGCCCCACACAGCCTCCCCATGTACAGCATGAGCCCCACAGAGCCTCCTCATTTACAGCATGAGCCCCACACAGCCTCCCCATGTACAGTATGAGCCCCACACAGCCTCCCCATGTACAGCATGCGCCCCACACAAACTCCACATGTCAGCATGAGCCCCACACAGCCTCTGCTTGCACAGCATATGCCCCACAATGCCTCCCCATGAACAGCATGAGCCCTGCACAGCCTCCCCATGTCAGCATGAGCCTCACACAGCCTCCCCTTGCACAGCATGAACCCCTCAAAGCCTCCCCATGAACAGCATGAGCCCCACACAGCCTCCCCATGTCAGCATAAGCCCCACACAGCCTCCCCTTGCAAAGCATGAGACCCACACAGCCTCCCCATGTACAGCATGAGTCCCACACAGCCTCCCCATGTACAGTATGAGCCCAGCACAGCCTCCCAATGTACAGCATGAGCCCCACACAGCCTCCCCTTGCACAGCATGAGCCCCACATAGCCTCCCCATGAACAGCATGAGTCCCAGTTTCCCCATATACTGCAAGAAGCCCCACACAGCCTCCATATAAACTGCATGAGCCCCACACAGCCTCTCTATATACAGCATGAGCCCCACACAGCCTTCCTATATAAGACATGAGCCCCACACAGCCTCCCCACATACAGCATGAGCCCCACAGAGCCTCCCCATGTACAGCATGAGCCCCACACAGCCTCCCCATGTACAGTATGAGCCCCACACAGCCTCCCCATGTACAGCATGAGCCCCACACAACCTCCACATGTAAAGCATGAGCCACACACAGCCTCCCCATTTACAGCATGAGCCCCACACAGCCTCCCCATGTACAGTATGAGCCCAGCACAGCCTCCCAATGTACAGCATGAGCCCCACACAGCCTGCCCATGTATACAGCATGAGCCCCACACAGCCTCCCTATATATGCATAAGCCCCACACAGCCTCTCTTTATACGGCATGAGCCCCACACAGCCTCCCTATATACGGCATGAGCCCCACACAGCCTCCCAATATATGGCATGAGCCCCACACAGCCTCTCTATATACAGCATGAGCCCCACACAGCCTTCCTATATAAGACATGAGCCCCACACAGCCTCCCCATATACAGCATGAGCCCCACACAGCCTCCCCATGTACAGCATGAGCCCCACAGAGTCTCCCCATGTACAGCATGAGCCCCACACAGCCTCCCCATGTACAGTATTAGCCCCACACAGCCTCCCCATGTACAGCATGAGCCCCACACCACCTCCACATGTAAAGCATGAGCCACACACAGCCTCCCCATTTACAGCATGAGCCCCACACAGCCTCCCTATATACTGCATGAGCCCCACACAGCCTCCCCATGTCAGCATGAGCCCCACACAGCCTCCGCTTGCACAGCATATGCCCCACAAAGCCTCCCCATGAACAGCATGAGCCCCGCACAGCCTCCCCATGTCAGCATGAGCCTCACACAGCCTCCCCTTGCACAGCATAAACCCCTCAAAGCCTCCCCATGAACAGTATGAGCCCCACACAGCCTCCCCATGTCAGCATAAGCCCCACACAGCCTCCCCATGTACAGCATGAGTCCCACACAGCCTCCCCATGTACAGTATGAGCCCAGCACAGCCTCCCAATGTACAGCATGAGCCCCACACAGCCTCCCCTTGTACAGCATGAGCCCCACACAGCCTCCCCATGAACAGCATGAGCCCCAGTTTCCCCATATACTGCAAGAAGCCCCACACAGCCTCCCTATAAACTGCATGAGCTCCACACAGCCTACTTATTTACAGCATGAGCCCCACAGTCTCTCCACATACTGAATGAGGCCCCACACAGCCTCCCATATACTGCATGAGGCCCGACAGCCTCCCCATATACTGATTGAGCCCCACACAGCCTCCCCATATATTGCATAACAGTATACAGCCTTGCCATAGCATCACCATGTGCAGCATGTCACCCCATAGCCTCCCCATGTGCAGCATGATACCCCCATAGCCTCCCCATGTGCAGCATGACACTCCCATAGCCTTCCCGTGTGCATCATGACATCTCCATAGCCTCCCCTCGTGCAGCATGACACCCCCATAGCCTCCCCGTGTGCAGCATGACACCCCATATCCTCCCCGTGTGCAGCATGACACCCCCATAGCCTCCCTATGTGCAGCATGCCACCTCCATATCCTCCCCATGTGCTGCATGTCACCCCCATAGAATCCCCATGTTCACCCCATAGAATCCCCATAGAATCCCCATGTTCACCACATAGAATCCCCATGTTCACCCCCATAGAATCCCCATGTTCACTCCATAGAATCCCCATGTTCACCCCCATAGAATCCCCATGTTCACCCCCATAGAATCCCCATGTTCACCCCATAGAATCCCCATGTTCACCCCCTAGAATCTCCATGTTCACCCCTTAGAATCCCCATGTTTACCTCATAGAATCTCTATGTTCACCTCATAGAATCTCTATGTTCACCCCCATAGAATCTCCATGTTCACCCCCATAGAATCCCCATGTTCACTCCCATAGAATCCCAATGTTCGCCCCATAGAATCCCCATGTTCATACACATGAAAAAAAAAAACACCACATACTCACCTTGGTCCCGTTCCCAGGAGCCATGCTTCTACTTTTGTTGCTGTCTCTGATGCACTGACTCTCCGGCGGTACACAGCTGACGCGATGACATGGCGTCATCGCATCAGCTGTTTCACATGCTGATTGGTGGAGGAAGTGGCCAGAGGCCCCTCCTCCACCATTGCTGACTGTTGGAGACAGCGAGCGAGCGGGCGGGCACGCTGCGGCCCACAGACCTCAGGTTTTCAGCCCCATGGCTGTCTCGGTCCACGGGCTGGACTGAGACAGCCAGAGGGCTGGATGTGACCCGCGGGCCACGATTTGCCTATGTCTGGGTTAGGTGATAACCTTTTCAGCTGTATCATTAAAAGTTAAATTTTACAATTTTTGGGTATTTTCATTCAGAATTATTGGTGGTATACATCCTAGCTACAAACAAATATAACAAAAGAATTAACCTGATCGCTAAACGGCATAACAGGAAAATAAGTCAAAACGCCAGAATTACGTTTTTTTGGTGCCCGCAACATTGCATTAAAATGCAATAACGGGTGATCAAAAGATCGTATCTGCATCAAAATGGTATAATTAAAAACGTCAGCTTGGCATGCAAAAAATAAGCCCTCACCTGACCCCAGATCACGAAAAATGGAGACGCTATGGGTATCGGAAAATGGCAAAACTTTTCTTTTTTTTAACAAATTTAGTTGTTTTTCACCACTTTAATAAAAAGAGCCTATACATATTTGTTTGTGTGGTGGCTCTGAACTCACAATGAACTGGAGAATCATAATGGCAATCGAAGCAAGTGCAATCCAGCGGGATCCAATGGGAACAACTTTTTATATTAAAATATAGCTTTTATTCGGCCATATAAAAACATGACATTAGAAAAAGATAATCCACCAAAATAAAACGGCACATAACAGCAAAAGTGCAGTGCAGCATTTGCGACCAACGCATTTTGACTCTAGGTCTTAATCATGGTAAGTATGAGGGAGTAATAGTAACTTCTAAATAGTCTCACCACATTCTGCTCTAGGTGGTCCAATCAAGGAAATAGTCAGCAGCTCATGAACACAGCAGACAGATGCATAAGGTAGAAGGAAATCAATCCTATAGCATATAATACATCAAAAACTAATTAAAGTTAGAAAAAAAATTAAAAACAACAAGAAATCCACAAATTAGGTAATGACTTAAAAAATCATAAAGGTAGGTCAGTGTTAGCATTTAGCGAACAAAGTAAAAAAAACCAAAAAACATGGGATTGCACTTTTTTGCAATTTCACCACACTTGGAATTTTTTTCCCATTTTCCAGTACACGATATGTTAAAACCAATGGTGTCGTTCAAAAGTACAACTCGTCCTGCAAATAACAAGCCCTCACATGGCCATTTTGACCAAAAAAAAGGAAAAGATTTGTTCCGGGAAGAAGGGGAGCAAAAAATAAAAATGCAAAAACAAAAATACCTCAGGTTGTTAAGGGGTTGAGGTGGTCAAGAAATAATGTTCCCATTTTTCTCTCGATTTGACATTTTCTGATTAGAATAACTAATTTTATATTTTCATAGATCAAACTTGTAAAACTGCAGGTATCCTAAATATATGTATTTTTTATTTCTTATACTTTCATTAATTTTATTGAGGGATAAAGGGAGGTGATTCCAAAAAAATTAAAATACTTTTATTTGGATATTTTTTCATATTTTTAAAAAACAGAAATAGCCACAGATTGTTGTTCACAAGAATAATAAAATATCAGGCACGGAAATCATCAGACCACAGGCTGCCATAGCAATCCATCAGCAGCCTTTAATCGTGCTACAAAGAGCAGATAGATGCGCTTCACCCCTTCCCCCCCCCCCCCACGGTTTGGGCTGATTAAGTGCCACTGTCAGAAACTGACAGCAGCTTTTAAAGTTTAACAACAGTGAGCACAGCATATCTCCACTAACACCTATGGGAGTAAGACGATGACTGATTAACAAAGGCAGTGTCTACTGCCAATTATGTAATGTCAGCTAATCAGCTTTCATCAAAGAAAGAAATATCATATCATAGTACATAATGTAACAGAAAAGGGATATTCAGCTCTGCTGTAGGGTGTAATGAAGGTGAAACACATAATGATGATAAAGCAATGTCATACTATAGTAAGATTAAATCATTTCAAAGATAAAACACACCTCCCAAGTAAATCAATGTTAACAGTTGAAGGCCATCCATAAAAAAAGATATAAAAATAATAGTATTTAAAACTATATACTTTTTATTTCCAATCAGAAACTACAACTACAACAACTGGAGATTTAATAATCACAAATACTGTACATACTACAACAGGAATAGAATCAAATACAAGCTCAACCACGAACATTGTGGTCCCAATAACTTCTTCGGAGACTACTACACAGTCAAATAATCTTGAAACAACCTCTGAAGCAATAGTATCCACCACTGTTCAAGAAACAACAGTTTCTGCAACTGAATCACCAACGACAATTACTACTTTATCAACAAATGGAGAAACCACAACTTCTGTTTCAGAAACATCAACAACAGGCCAAACAAGCTTGCCACCTCTTACTTCTACCACAGTGAAAACGGAAAGTTTAACAACAGATGTAACAACTTCACCATCAACTTCACTATTACCTACAACAACTTTATTGCAAGAAACAACTTTGTCTCCAACAGTAAGCCAAACAACAGTTAACCCTCAGTCTTCCACTACTGTTGCTATAACTACAAGTCCTGAAGCAACTACAACAGGAACAGAAACAAGTACTAGCTCAGCAACAACCTCCGTGGTGCCATTAACTTCGTCACAAGCCACACAATCAACTAAACTGGAAACAACCTCGGAAGCAATAGTATCAACCACTTTTCAAGAAACAACAGTTTCTACAACTGAATCACCAACGACAATTACTACTTTATCAACAAATGGAGAAACCACAACTTCTGTTCCAGAAACATCAACAACAGGCCAAACAAGCTTGCCACCTCTTACTTCTACCACAGTGACAACTGAAAGTTTAACAACAGATGTAACAATTTCACCATCAACTTCACTATTACCTACAACAACTATGTTGCAAGAAACAACTTCGTCTCCAACAATAAGCCAAACAACAGTTAACCCTCAGTCTTCCACTACTGTTGCTATAACTACAAGTCCTGAAGCAACTACAACAGGAACAGAAACAAGTACTAGTTCAGCAACAACCACCGTGGTGCCATTAACTTCTTCAGAGGCTACACAATCAACTAAACTGGAAACAACCTCAGAAGCAATAGTATCAACCACTGTTCAAGAAACAACAGTTTCTACAACTGAATCACCAACGACAATTACTACTTTATCAACAAATGGAGAAACCACAACTTCTGTTCCAGAAACATCAACAACAGGCCAAACAAGCTTGCCACCTCTTACTTCTACCACAGTGACAACGGAAAGTTTAACAACAGATGTAACAACTTCACCATCAACTTCACTATTACCTACAACAACTTTATTGCAAGAAACAACTTTGTCTCCAACAATAAGCCAAACAACAGTTAACCCTCAGTCTTCCACTACTCTTGCTATAACTACAAGTCCTGAAGCAACTACAACAGGAACAGAAACAAGCACTAGCTCAGCAACAACCACCGTGGTGCCACTAACTTCTTCAGAGGCTACACAATCAACTAAACAGGAAACAACCTCTGAAGCAACAGCATCAACCACTGTTCAAGAAACAACATTTTCTTCAACTGAATCACCAACGACAATTACTACTTTATCAACAAATGGAGAAACCACAACTTCTGTTCCAGAAACATCAATAACAGGCCAAACAAGCTTGCCACCTCTTACTTCTACCACAGTGACAACTGAAAGTTTAACAACAGATGTAACAACTTCACCATCAACTTCACTATTACCTACAACAACTTTATTGCAAGAAACATCTACGTCTCCAACAGTAAGCCAAACAACGGTTAACCCTCAGTCTTCCACTACTGTTGCTATAACTACAAGTCCTGAAGCAACTACAACAGGAACAGAAACAAGTACTAGCTCAGCAACAACCACCGTGGTGCCATTAACTTCGTCACAAGCCACACAATCAACTAAACTGGAAACAACCTCAGAAGCAATAATATCAACCACTGTTCAAGAAACAACAGTTTCTACAACTGAATCACCAACGACAATTACTACTTTATCAACAAATGGAGAAACCACAACTTCTGTTCCAGAAACATCAACAACAGGTCAAACAAGCTTGCCACCTCTTACTTCTACCACAGTGACAACTGAAAGTTTAACAACAGATGTAACAACTTCACCATCAACTTCACTATTACCTACAACAACTATATTGCAAGAAACAACTTCGTCTCCAACAATAAGCCAAACAACACTTAACCCTCAGTCTTCCACTACTGTTGCTATAACTACAAGTCCTGAAGCAACTACAACAGGAACAGAAACAAGTACTAGCTCAGCAACAACCACCGTGGTGCCATTAACTTTGTCACAAGCCACACAATCAACTAAACTGGAAACAACCTCAGAAGCAATAGTATCAACCACTGTTCAAGAAACAACAGTTTCTACAACTGAATCACCAACGACAATTACTACTTTATCAACAAATGGAGAAACCACAACTTCTGTTCCAGAAACATCAACAACAGGTCAAACAAGCTTGCCACCTCTTACTTCTACCACAGTGACAACTGAAAGTTTAACAACAGATGTAACAACTTCACCATCAACTTCACTATTACCTGCAACAACTATATTGCAAGAAACAACTTCGTCTCCAACAATAAGCCAAACAACAGTTAACCCTCAGTCTTCCACTACTGTTGCTATAACTACAAGTCCTGAAGCAACTACAACAGGAACAGAAACAAGTACTAGTTCAGCAACAACCACCGTGGTGCCATTAACTTCTTCAGAGGCTACACAATCAACTAAACTGGAAACAACCTCAGAAGCAATAGTATCAACGACTGTTCAAGAAACAACAGTTTCTACAACTGAATCACCAACGACAATTACTACTTTATCAACAAATGGAGAAACCACAACTTCTGTTCCAGAAACATCAACAACAGGCCAAACAAGCTTGCCACCTCTTACTTCTACCACAGTGACAACGGAAAGTTTAACAACAGATGTAACAACTTCACCATCAACTTCACTATTACCTACAACAACTTTATTGCAAGAAACAACTTTGTCTCCAACAATAAGCCAAACAACAGTTAACCCTCAGTCTTCCACTACTCTTGCTATAACTACAAGTCCTGAAGCAACTACAACAGGAACAGAAACAAGCACTAGCTCAGCAACAACCACCGTGGTGCCACTAACTTCTTCAGAGGCTACACAATCAACTAAACTGGAAACAACCTCTGAAGCAACAGCATCAACCACTGTTCAAGATACAACAGTTTCTACAACTGAATCACCAACGACAATTACTACTTTATCAACAAATGGAGAAACCACAACTTCTGTTCCAGAAACATCAACAACAGGCCAAACAAGCTTGCCACCTCTTACTTCTACCACAGTGACAACTGAAAGTTTAACAACAGATGTAACAACTTCACCATCAACTTCACTATTACCTACAACAACTTTATTGCAAGAAACAACTTTGTCTCCAACAATAAGCCAAACAACAGTTAACCCTCAGTCTTCCACTACTCTTGCTATAACTACAAGTCCTGAAGCAACTACAACAGGAACAGAAACAAGCACTAGCTCAGCAACAACCACCGTGGTGCCACTAACTTCTTCAGAGGCTACACAATCAACTAAACTGGAAACAACCTCTGAAGCAACAGCATCAACCACTGTTCAAGAAACAACATTTTCTTCAACTGAATCACCAACGACAATTACTACTTTATCAACAAATGGAGAAACCACAACTTCTGTTCCAGAAACATCAACAACAGGCCAAACAAGCTTGCCACCTCTTACTTCTACCACAGTGACAACTGAAAGTTTAACAACAGATGTAACAACTTCACCATCAACTTCACTATTACCTACAACAACTTTATTGCAAGAAACAACTACGTCTCCAACAGTAAGCCAAACAACAGTTAACCCTCAGTCTTCCACTACTGTTGCTATAACTACAAGTCCTGAAGCAACTACAACAGGAACAGAAACAAGTACTAGCTCAGCAACAACCACCGTGGTGCCACTAACTTCATCACAAGCCACACAATCAACTAAACTGGAAACAACCTCGGAAGCAATAGTATCAACCACTGTTCAAGAAACAACAGTTTCTACAACTGAATCACCAACGACAATTACTACTTTATCAACAAATGGAGAAACCACAACTTCTGTTCCAGAAACATCAACAACAGGTCAAACAAGCTTGCCACCTCTTACTTCTACCACAGTGACAACTGAAAGTTTAACAACAGATGTAACAACTTCACCATCAACTTCAGTATTACCTACAACAACTATATTGCAAGAAACAACTTCGTCTCCAACAATAAGCCAAACAACAGTTAACCCTCAGTCTTCCACTACTGTTGCTATAACTACAAGTCCTGAAGCAACTACAACAGGAACAGAAACAAGTACTAGCTCAGCAACAACCACCGTGGTGCCACTAACTTCTTCAGAGGCTACACAATCAACTAAACTGGAAACAACCTCAGAAGCAATAGTATCAACGACTGTTCAAGAAACAACAGTTTCTACAACTGAATCACCAACGACAATTACTACTTTATCAACAAATGGAGAAACCACAACTTCTGTTCCAGAAACATCAACAACAGGCCAAACAAGCTTGCCACCTCTTACTTCTACCACAGTGACAACGGAAAGTTTAACAACAGATGTAACAACTTCACCATCAACTTCACTATTACCTACAACAACTTTATTGCAAGAAACAACTTTGTCTCCAACAATAAGCCAAACAACAGTTAACCCTCAGTCTTCCACTACTCTTGCTATAACTACAAGTCCTGAAGCAACTACAACAGGAACAGAAACAAGCACTAGCTCAGCAACAACCACCGTGGTGCCACTAACTTCTTCAGAGGCTACACAATCAACTAAACTGGAAACAACCTCTGAAGCAACAGCATTAACCACTGTTAAAGAAACAACATTTTCTTCAACTGAATCACCAACGACAATTACTACTTTATCAACAAATGGAGAAACCACAACTTCTGTTCCAGAAACATCAACAACAGGCCAAACAAGCTTGCCACCTCTTACTTCTACCACAGTGACAACTGAAAGTTTAACAACAGATGTAACAACTTCACCATCAACTTCACTATTACCTACAACAACTTTATTGCAAGAAACAACTACGTCTCCAACAGTAAGCCAAACAACAGTTAACCCTCAGTCTTCCACTACTGTTGCTATAACTACAAGTCCTGAAGCAACTACAACAGGAACAGAAACAAGTACTAGCTCAGCAACAACCACCGTGGTGCCATTAACTTCGTCACAAGCCACACAATCAACTAAACTGGAAACAACCTCGGAAGCAATAGTATCAACCACTGTTCAAGAAACAACAGTTTCTACAACTGAATCACCAACGACAATTACTACTTTATCAACAAATGGAGAAATTACAACTTCTGTTCCAGAAACATCAACAACAGGTCAAACAAGCTTGCCACCTCTTACTTCTACCACAGTGACAACTGAAAGTTTAACAACAGATGTAACAACTTCACCATCAACTTCAGTATTACCTACAACAACTATATTGCAAGAAACAACTTCGTCTCCAACAATAAGCCAAACAACAGTTAACCCTCAGTCTTCCACTACTGTTGCTATAACTACAAGTCCTGAAGCAACTACAACAGGAACAGAAACAAGTACTAGCTCAGCAACAACCACCGTGGTGCCACTAACTTCTTCAGAGGCTACACAATCAACTAAACTGGAAACAACCTCTGAAGCAACAGCATCAATCACTGTTCAAGAAACAACAGTTTCTACAACTGAATCACCAACGACAATTACTACTTTATCAACAAATGGAGAAACCACAACTTCTGTTCCAGAAACATCAATAACAGGCCAAACAAGCTTGCCACCTCTTACTTCTACCACAGTGACAACTGAAAGTTTAACAACAGATGTAACAACTTCACCATCAACTTCACTATTACCTACAACAACTTTATTGCAAGAAACAACTACGTCTCCAACAGTAAGCCAAACAACAGTTAACCCTCAGTCTTCCACTACTGTTGCTATAACTACAAGTCCTGAAGCAACTACAACAGGAACAGAAACAAGTACTAGCTCAGCAACAACCACCTTGATGCCAGTAACTTCTTCAGAGGCTACACAATCAACTACACTGGAAACAACCTCTGAAGCAATAGTAACAACCACTGTTCAAGAAACAACAGTTTCTACAACTGAATCACCAACGACAATTACTACTTTATCAACAAATGGAGAAACCACAACTTCTGTTCCAGAAACATCAACAACAGGTCAAACAAGCTTGCCACCTCTTACTTCTACCACAGTGACAACTGAAAGTTTAACAACAGATGTAACAACTTCACCATCAACTTCAGTATTACCTACAACAACTATATTGCAAGAAACAACTTCGTCTCTAACAATAAGCCAAACAACAGTTAACCCTCAGTCTTCCACTACTGTTGCTATAACTACAAGTCCTGAAGCAACTACAACAGGAACAGAAACAAGTACTAGCTCAGCAACAACCACTGTGGTGCCATTAACTTCTTCAGAGGCTACACAATCAACTAAACTGGAAACAACCTCTGAAGCAATAGTATCAACCACTGTTCAAGAAACAACAGTTTCTACAACTGAATCACCAACGACAATTACTACTTTATCAACAAATGGAGAAACCACAACTTCTGTTCCAGAAACATCAGCAACAGGCCAAACAAGCTTGCCACCTCTTACTTCTACCACAGTGACAACTGAAAGTTTAACAACAGATGTAACAATTTCAACATCAACTTCAGTATTACCTACAACAACTATATTGCAAGAAACAACTTCGTCTATAACAATAAGCCAAACAACAGTTAACCCTCAGTCTTCCACTACTGTTGCTATAACTACAAGTCCTGAAGCAACTACAACAGGAACAGAAACAAGTACTAGCTCAGCAACAACCACCGTGGTGCCATTAACTTCGTCACAAGCCACACAATCAACTAAACTGGAAACAACCTCTGAAGCAATAGTATCAACCACTGTTCAAGAAACAACAGTTTCTACAACTGAATCACCAACGACAATTACTACTTTATCAACAAATGCAGAAACCACAACTTCTGTTCCAGAAACATCAACAACAGGCCAAACAAGCTTGCCAACTCTTACTTCTACCACAGTGACAACGGAAAGTTTAACAACAGATGTAACAACTTCACCATCAACTTCACTATTACCTACAACAACTTTATTGCAAGAAACAACTTTGTCTCCAACAATAAGCCAAACAACAGTTAACCCTCAGTCTTCCACTACTCTTGCTATAACTACAAGTCCTGAAGCAACTACAACAGGAACAGAAGCAAGCACTAGCTCAGCAACAACAACCGTGGTGCCACTAACTTCTTCAGAGGCTACACAATCAACTAAACTGGAAACAACCTCTGAAGCAACAGCATCAACCACTGTTCAAGAAACAACATTTTCTTCAACTGAATCACCAACTACAATTACTACTTTATCAACAAATGGAGAAACCACAACTTCTGTTGCAGAAACATCAACAACAGGCCAAATAAGCTTGCCACCTCTTACTTCTACCATAGTGACAACTGAAAGTTTAACAACAGATGAAACAACTTCACCATCAACTTCACTATTACCTATAACAACTTTATTGCAAGAAACAACTACGTCTCCAACAGTAAGCCAAACAACAGTTAACCCTCAGTCTTCCACTACTGTTGCTATAACTACAAGTCCTGAAGCAACTACAACAGGAACAGAAACAAGTACTAGCTCAGCAACAACCACCGTGGTGCCATTAACTTCGTCACAAGCCACACAATCAACTAAACTGGAAACAACCTCTGAAGCAACAGCATCAACCACTGTTCAAGAAACAACATTTTCTTCAACTGAATCACCAACGACAATTACTACTTTATCAACAAATGGAGAAACCACTACTTCTGTTCCAGAAACATCAACAACAGGCCAAACAAGCTTGCCACCTCTTACTTCTACCACAGTGACAACTGAAAGTTTAACAACAGATGTAACAACTGCACCATCAACTTCACTATTACCTACAACAAGTATGTTGCAAGAAACAACTTCGTCTCCAACAATAAGCCAAACAACAATTAACCCTCAGTCTTCCACTACTCTTGCTATAACTACAAGTCCTGAAGCAACTACAACAGGAACAGAAACAAGTACTAGCTCAGCAACAACCACCGTGGTGCCATTAACTTCTTCAGAGGCTACACAATCAACTAAACTGGAAACAACCTCTGAAGCAATAGTATCAACCACTGTTCAAGAAGCAACAGTTTCTACAACTGAATCACCAACGACAATTACTACTTTATCAACAAATGGAGAAACCACAACTTCTGTTCCAGAAACATCAACAACAGGCCAAACAAGCTTGCCACCTCTTACTTCTACCACAGTGACAACTGAAAGTTTAACAACAGATGTAACAACTTCACCATCAACTTCACTATTACCTACAACAACTTTATTGCAAGAAACAACTACGTCTCCAACAGTAAGCCAAACAACAGTTAACCCTCAGTCTTCCACTACTGTTGCTATAACTACAAGTCCTGAAGCAACTACAACAGGAACAGAAACAAGTACTAGCTCAGCAACAACCACCGTGGTGCCATTAACTTCGTCACAAGCCACACAATCAACTAAACTGGAAACAACCTCAGAAGCAATAATATCAACCACTGTTCAAGAAACAACAGTTTCTACAACTGAATCACCAACGACAATTACTACTTTATCAACAAATGGAGAAACCACAACTTCTGTTCCAGAAACATCAACAACAGGTCAAACAAGCTTGCCACCTCTTACTTCTACCACAGTGACAACTGAAAGTTTAACAACAGATGTAACAACTTCACCATCAACTTCAGTATTACCTACAACAACTATATTGCAAGAAACAACTTCGTCTCTAACAATAAGCCAAACAACAGTTAACCCTCAGTCTTCCACTACTGTTGCTATAACTACAAGTCCTGAAGCAACTACAACAGGAACAGAAACAAGTACTAGCTCAGCAACAACCACCGTGGTGCCATTAACTTCTTCAGAGGCTACACAATCAACTAAACTGGAAACAACCTCTGAAGCAATAGTATCAACCACTGTTCAAGAAACAACAGTTTCTACAACTGAATCACCAACGACAATTACTACTTTATCAACAAATGGAGAAATTACAACTTCTGTTCCAGAAACATCAACAACAGGTCAAACAAGCTTGCCACCTCTTACTTCTACCACAGTGACAACTGAAAGTTTAACAACAGATGTAACAACTTCACCATCAACTTCAGTATTACCTACAACAACTATATTGCAAGAAACAACTTCGTCTCCAACAATAAGCCAAACAACAGTTAACCCTCAGTCTTCCACTACTGTTGCTATAACTACAAGTCCTGAAGCAACTACAACAGGAACAGAAACAAGTACTAGCTCAGCAACAACCACCGTGGTGCCACTAACTTCTTCAGAGGCTACACAATCAACTAAACTGGAAACAACCTCTGAAGCAACAGCATCAATCACTGTTCAAGAAACAACAGTTTCTACAACTGAATCACCAACGACAATTACTACTTTATCAACAAATGGAGAAACCACAACTTCTGTTCCAGAAACATCAATAACAGGCCAAACAAGCTTGCCACCTCTTACTTCTACCACAGTGACAACTGAAAGTTTAACAACAGATGTAACAACTTCACCATCAACTTCACTATTACCTACAACAACTTTATTGCAAGAAACAACTACGTCTCCAACAGTAAGCCAAACAGTTAACCCTCAGTCTTCCACTACTGTTGCTATAACTACAAGTCCTGAAGCAACTACAACAGGAACAGAAACAAGTACTAGCTCAGCAACAACCACCGTGGTGCCATTAACTTCTTCAGAGGCTACACAATCAACTAAACTGGAAACAACCTCTGAAGCAATAGTATCAACCACTGTTCAAGAAACAACAGTTTCTACAACTGAATCACCAACGACAATTACTACTTTATCAACAAATGGAGAAACCACAACTTCTGTTCCAGAAACATCAGCAACAGGCCAAACAAGCTTGCCACCTCTTACTTCTACCACAGTGACAACTGAAAGTTTAACAACAGATGTAACAATTTCAACATCAACTTCAGTATTACCTACAACAACTATATTGCAAGAAACAACTTCGTCTATAACAATAAGCCAAACAACAGTTAACCCTCAGTCTTCCACTACTGTTGCTATAACTACAAGTCCTGAAGCAACTACAACAGGAACAGAAACAAGTACTAGCTCAGCAACAACCACCGTGGTGCCATTAACTTCGTCACAAGCCACACAATCAACTAAACTGGAAACAACCTCTGAAGCAATAGTATCAACCACTGTTCAAGAAACAACAGTTTCTACAACTGAATCACCAACGACAATTACTACTTTATCAACAAATGCAGAAACCACAACTTCTGTTCCAGAAACATCAACAACAGGCCAAACAAGCTTGCCAACTCTTACTTCTACCACAGTGACAACGGAAAGTTTAACAACAGATGTAACAACTTCACCATCAACTTCACTATTACCTACAACAACTTTATTGCAAGAAACAACATTGTCTCCAACAATAAGCCAAACAACAGTTAACCCTCAGTCTTCCACTACTCTTGCTATAACTACAAGTCCTGAAGCAACTACAACAGGAACAGAAGCAAGCACTAGCTCAGCAACAACAACCGTGGTGCCACTAACTTCTTCAGAGGCTACACAATCAACTAAACTGGAAACAACCTCTGAAGCAACAGCATCAACCACTGTTCAAGAAACAACATTTTCTTCAACTGAATCACCAACGACAATTACTACTTTATCAACAAATGGAGAAACCACAACTTCTGTTGCAGAAACATCAACAACAGGCCAAATAAGCTTGCCACCTCTTACTTCTACCATAGTGACAACTGAAAGTTTAACAACAGATGAAACAACTTCACCATCAACTTCACTATTACCTATAACAACTTTATTGCAAGAAACAACTACGTCTCCAACAGTAAGCCAAACAACAGTTAACCCTCAGTCTTCCACTACTGTTGCTATAACTACAAGTCCTGAAGCAACTACAACAGGAACAGAAACAAGTACTAGCTCAGCAACAACCACCGTGGTGCCATTAACTTCGTCACAAGCCACACAATCAACTAAACTGGAAACAACCTCTGAAGCAACAGCATCAACCACTGTTCAAGAAACAACATTTTCTTCAACTGAATCACCAACGACAATTACTACTTTATCAACAAATGGAGAAACCACTACTTCTGTTCCAGAAACATCAACAACAGGCCAAACAAGCTTGCCACCTCTTACTTCTACCACAGTGACAACTGAAAGTTTAACAACAGATGTAACAACTGCACCATCAACTTCACTATTACCTACAACAAGTATGTTGCAAGAAACAACTTCGTCTCCAACAATAAGCCAAACAACAATTAACCCTCAGTCTTCCACTACTCTTGCTATAACTACAAGTCCTGAAGCAACTACAACAGGAACAGAAACAAGTACTAGCTCAGCAACAACCACCGTGGTGCCATTAACTTCTTCAGAGGCTACACAATCAACTAAACTGGAAACAACCTCAAAAGCAACAGCATCAACCACTGTTCAAGAAACAACATTTTCTTCAACTGAATCACCAACGACAATTACTACTTTATCAACAAATGGAGAAACCACAACTTCTGTTCCAGAAACATCAACAACAGGCCAAACAAGCTTGCCACCTCTTACTTCTACCACAGTGACAACTGAAAGTTTAACAACAGATGCAACAACTTCACCATCAACTTCACTACTACCTACAACAACTTTATTGCAAGAAACAACTACGTCTCCAACAGTAAGCCAAACAACAGTTAACCCTCAGTCTTCCACTACTGTTGCTATAACTACAAGTCCTGAAGCAACTACAACAGGAACAGAAACAAGCACTAGCTCAGCAACAACCACCGTGGTGCCATTAACTTCATCACAAGCCACACAATCAACTAAACTGGAAATAACCTCTGAAGCAATAGTATCAACCACTGTTCAAGAAACAACAGTTTCTATAACTGAATCACCAACGACAATTACTACTTTATCAACAAATGGAGAAACCACAACTTCTGTTCCAGAAACATCAACAACAGGACAAACAAGCTTGCCACCTCTTACTTCTACCACAGTGACAACTGAAAGTTTAACAACAGATGTAACAACTTCACCATCAACTTCACTATTACCTACAACAACTTTATTGCAAGAAACAACTACGTCTCCAACAGTAAGCCAAACAACAGTTGACCCTCAGTCTTCCACTACTGTTGCTATAACTACAAGTCCTGAAGCAACTACAACAGGAACAGAAACAAGTACTAGCTCAGCAACAACCACCTTGATGCCGGTAACTTCTTCAGAGGCTACACAATCAACTACACTGGAAACAACCTCTGAAGCAATAGTATCAACCACTGTTCAAGAAACAACAGTTTCTACAACTGAATCACCAACGACAATTACTACTTTATCAACAAATGGAGAAACCACAACTTCTGTTCCAGAAACATCAACAACAGGCCAAACAAGCTTGCCACCTCTTACTTCTACCACAGTGACAACTGAAAGTTTAACAACAGATGTAACAACTTCACCATCAACTTCACTATTACTAACAACAACTTTATTGCAAGAAACAACTACGTCTCCAACAGTAAGCCAAACAACAGTTAACCCTCAGTCTTCCACTACTGTTGCTATAACTACAAGTCCTGAAGCAACTACAGCAGGAACAGAAACAAGTACTAGCTCAGTAACAACCACCGTGGTGCCACTAACTTCTTCACAAGCCACACAATCAGCTAAGCTGGAAACAACCTCTGAAGCAATGCTGTCAACGACTGTTCAAGAAACAACAGTTTCTATACCTGAATCACCAACGACATTGACTGTTTTATCAACAAATGGAGAAACCACAACTTCTGTTCCAGAAACATCAACAACAGGCCAAACAAGCTTGCCACCTCTTACTTCTACCACAGCAACAACTGAAAGTTTAACAACAGATTTAACAACATCACCAACAACTTCACTAATACTAACAACAACCCCTATAACAACTGTATTGCAAGAAAAAAGTACGTCTCCAGCAATAGGCCTTACTTCAGTTAATCTTCAGTATTCCACTACTGATGCTTTGACCACAAGTGCTGAATATACTAAATCAGGAACTGAAACCAGTACAACCACCACTGTTTTTCACTTAACTTCTTCAGAACTTGCACAATCAACTGAACCGGAATCAACTTTTTTGTCTACTAAATTAACAACTGAATCGTTAACAGTCAAAACCACTCCAGAATTAACAGGTAAGTCATGGTGATGATAACACAGACAATATGCACACACTACTGAACAAACTAGTGGAACAGTTACATAAAGTTCAATCTAGTGGAAGAGTTACATAAAGTTCAAACTAGTGGAACAGTTACAGAAAGTTAAATGTTGCATTTTTAACATTTCCTACTTTAGACCTTTTGCAGATTAGGTCCCTCAGTGATAACAGAAATTATGTTTTCTGCGGTAGAAATTATTGTAAAGAAGGAAGAGGGTATCTGCGCTTAACACACTTTGCACCATAACGGATGAAAATCACACCAGAAGCAGTATAAATTTACATGCTGAGGATCTTACACTCACAGTTCTTGTCAATTTACACAGCAGATATTTTCTCAGCAAATGTATGAAATTTATTAAAATCTCATGCACTCTAAAGTGCAACAGTTTGTTCCAAAATGAACACATAGTGCGAATGTCATTGCATTTTTTTGGTATGTGGGAATGTAACTGAAGACATACAGTACAATGAAAAGAGAGTAGACAAATGAAATTCTGGGAAACTAAGGATTTAATTCATTATTATTCTCACAGACTAGTTTAACATGATAAAAATCAATAATGATATTCAGAAACATAACAAGGTCCTTAATAGTCCTAAATAAACATTTTAGTTATTATATTTCTAATATGTATCTTGATAATCGACAGTGTGCAGAATGTGCATATAATATGCCATAAATGTTGTGTCATTTGTATCAGGAGTCGTCCGGCTGGTCGTACCCAAAGTGGAATAGAGATCACTTATCCCTTACAGTTTCCGTGATTAGAAATTTGGAAAGTTTGCTAAATATTTGCATTACTCTATTTATTGTAGCCAAGTAATGCTTGTAATTTACCAGTTAGCATTTATTTTACCACTCACGTTCTCATGTTTTATGAACATCCTAAACTGACACATCTCCATCACTCATATGTGCTTATGGCACTAAATCATGGCCCATTCAACAGATTGAGACTGATTGCAGTTTTATAGATAGTGAAAACACAGGGAGATCAAATGTTCAGAGATCTAGAAGAAGGCAGACCACTCTCTGATCTTGAGCTTCTTTATTCCCATGAGCTATAAATGTAGTAGAAGTCCAACTTGCATTAATTATAAACTGATGATGGCATTACTAGCAATTTTCCACCATCATTTTGTATGATGGGCCTCTTTCACTCGTCCGTTTATTTCCAGTACCAGAAAAATGATACTGGAGATATCCGTATTCATGTGGCTGCCGGGAAAAAAGCGCTACAGTAAGCGCTGTTCCCCGCTTGCGTGTACTGAATACGGCTCGCTTCATTCTCCCCTGCTCTGCCGGCGACGGGCGAGAGCAGAAAATAATGATGAAAATTATATTAACGTCAGAACGATAACAGCAGGTGGGGGCTTTTGGGACTATTACTCCCATCATCCGACACCTACTGCAGCTAATAACAGTGACAGCAGGAGAGGAAGATCGGGGTACTCCTCACTGGCTGCCTATGCTAGAACTAAATAAATGAATTAAAAACCCGGCATGGGTTCTACCTATTATCTTTAACCAACCAGGCAAAATTCACAGCCGGGGGCTGCAACCCTCAACTGTCATCTTCAGAAAGGCTGATTATCAAGAGTAAAAACACCTATCCATTACTAATGCTATATTTGTATTGTAAGTAAAGACACAGACAGAATAAAGTCTTTGATTATAAAATAAACAAAACACAATTTTCCTTTTTTATTTAAAAATAACAAACATAGTTATACTCACCTAACACCTAATTCCACTGAAGCCCTTCATCTCCTGTAACAAAAATAAAATAAAAAAACAACAATATACCATACCTGTCTGTCGTTGTGTCCCACGTCGTTATCCATGTCTGGGGGCTAAATAGTTTTCAACCTGGATGGTGCCAAGAATAACAAGGAGAATAAGGAGTTTTTACGTATAAAAATGTATATTTTATTATATATAGTATAAATAAGTATCTCAAAAATACAAATACAATGACAATTTATCAATATAGAATAAATAGATGATCAAACTAGGTGTGAGCACAAAGTGATCGCTAGATGACCAGAACTGACTATTGTGCAGCAATTCAAAAACTGATATTAGACTCACAGATAAGCATGTGCTAAATAATTCTAAGTAGTCCTATATCAGGTAAGTATGGCGATAAATGTAATGTAACGGTGCTAACCGCGCGTATATTAAATTCACAGCGCCAAAAAATTCTGAATAGTCCTATGTCAGGTGAGTATAGTAACAAATAGAATATAGTAGTACTGACCGCGTTTGTATTACAGCGCTAGTCTACCCATTCCTAAACATATTACCAAAAAGACACCAAGTAATGGAGCCGCACATAGGACAATAAGAAAGATATATTAGGATTATTTACCCATGGTGTTTAGGTAGTCAGTCCTGGAGGCGATCGCTCTCCCCGACGCGCGTTTCGCAAGACACAAGTCTCGCTTCCTCAAGGGGCGTGGTCTAACAGGGGTTTACGTCAGCTTTAAATACCATCTATTTCCGGTCACATGGTTATGGACCGGCAAATAGCATGACGCCTCCGATCGTGAGTATAAGCGCCGTATTCAATCTGCACAGTCTGACAGCAAACACCATGTACCTGCCGGGAGCAGCGGCCGGCACCAAGACGCATGACACCCGACAGGCAACAGGAGGCCACCGACAGACGGTACAGCCGAAGACAGCTGTGCTATCATAAAAATACGATCGGATAGGTTTAACACTTGTTTCCATATTGAAATACAAAAACATACTATACAAAATAGAAAAAACTAAAACGACGATATGATGAATGTATGGGCAGCCATACATAATTAAAGTGCATAGGTGAACTCATAAAAAGTGTACAATGAAAGAACCATAATTATCACATATAATACGATACAAATGTAATTATTATTACAAACAATGTGTTATTATAAAAGTGTAATCACAATGAATGAAATTGTATATCAATTTGTTAATAAAAATACAAAACAAATATATTATAAAGAATAATACAATGAGTGTGATCTTCAAGGTGAACTCCGAATAAATAAATGTGATGAGTTGCCAGCCATACAAAAACATCAATCGCCATGAATCTAAAATTGAAGCAAAGAGAGGAAACAATGAATAAAAACACAATAAACATGGATTAAAAACCACCATAAGACCAACACACAAAAAACCGGAAATAGATGGTATTTAAAGCTGATGTAAACCCCTGTTAGACCACGCCCCTTGAGGAAGCGAGACTTGTGTCTTGCGAAACGCGCGTCGGGGAGAGCGATCGCCTCCAGGACTGACTACCTAAACACCATGGGTAAATAATCCTAATATATCTTTCTTATTGTCCTATGTGCGGCTCCATTACTTGGTGTCTTTTTGGTAATATGTTTAGGAATGGGTAGACTAGCGCTGTAATACAAACGCGGTCAGTACTACTATATTCTATTTGTTACTATACTCACCTGACATAGGACTATTCAGAATTTTTTGGCGCTGTGAATTTAATATACGCGCGGTTAGCACCGTTACATTACATTTATCGCCATACTTACCTGATATAGGACTACTTAGAATTATTTAGCACATGCTTATCTGTGAGTCTAATATCAGTTTTTGAATTGCTGCACAATAGTCAGTTCTGGTCATCTAGCGATCACTTTGTGCTCGCACCTAGTTTGATCATCTATTTATTCTATATTGATAAATTGTCATTGTATTTGTATTTTTGAGATACTTATTTATACTATATATAATAAAATATACATTTTTATACGTAAAAACTCCTTATTCTCCTCGTTATTCATGATTCGTTTGAGTTTCGTATATCTAATAGCATTTTCAGTGCTGGTTCTTTTATATGCTGGATGGTGCCAAGTTGCGACCGTTCAGGCTGAGAACCACTGGTGAATGAGCTGCTATGAGCGCACATCATTGACCAGCGGTGACATCATCACTGGCATTTCCCCACAGTCCTGAGTTCACCGCAGTTCAGCCTGGCCTCAATGATGTCACCACTGGTCAATGATGAACATAACTGTGTTTGCTATTCTTAAATCAAAAAAATGAAAAGTGTGTTTTGTTTTATTTATAATAAAAGACTTTATTCTGGCTGTGTTTTTATTTACAATACAACTATAGAATTAGTAATGGATAGGTGGTGTCTTATAGACACTTCTCCATTACTAAGCCGTGGGCTTTATGTCACCTGAAAATATAAAGGTGACATCAACCCCACAAATATGAACCCCACTTGCCACCACTAGGGTTGAGCGAAACGGGTCGATCATTTTCAAAAGTCGCCGACTTTTGGCTAAGTCGGCGTCTCATGAAACCCGATCCGACCCCTGTGCTTGTCGGCCATGCGGTACGCGACTTTCGCGCCAAAGTCGCGTTTCAATGACGCGAAAAGCGCCATTTCTCAGCCAATGAAGGTGAACGCAGAGTGTGGGCAGCGTGATGACATAGATCCTGGTCCCCACCATCTTAGAGAAGGGCATTGCAGTGATTGGCTTGCTGTCTGCGGCGTCACAGGGGCTATAAAGGGGCGTTCCCGCCGACCGCCATCTTACTGCTGCTGATCTGAGCTTAGGGAGAGGTTGCTGCCGCTTCGTCAGAAGCAGGGAGAGCGTTAGGCAGGGTCCACTAACCACCAAACCGCTTGTGCTGCAGCGATTTCCACTGTCCAACACCACCTTCGGTGTGCAGGGACTGTGGAAGCTATTTTTTTTTTTTTTTCCCCTCAGCGCTGTAGCTCATTGGGCTGCCCTAGAAGGCTCCGTGATAGCTGTATTGCTGTGTGTACGCCACTGTGGAAACCAACTGCTTTTTTCAAAGCACATATCCTCTTGTTCCTTCCTTTCTGCACAGCTATCTTTTTTGTTTGTCCACACTTTTTATTTAATTTGTGCATCAGTCCACTCCTATTGCTGCCTGCCATACCTGGCTTACATTACTGCAGGGAGATAGTAATTGTAGGACAGTTTTTTTTTTTTTTTTTTTTTTTTTTTGTGGGAGATTAAGATTGGCATTTCTGCTACAGTGCCATCCCTGTGTGTGCCATCTCTCACTGAGTGGGCCATAGAAAGCCTATTTATTTTTTCCGTGATTTGTGTTCTAAAATCTACCTCAACACAAAAACACTACATCAATCAGTGGGAGAAAAATATTGGCCTCAGTCAGGGCTTGTGTGCCACTGCTGTGTGTGCTATCTCTCATTCAGTGGGCTATAGCAAGCCTATTTTTTTTTTTTTTTTTTAATATTATTTGGTTTCTAAAGTCTCCCTGAAAAAAAAAAAAAACCTAAAAAAACAGTGGGAGAGTAATATTGCCCTTTCAGCTTGTGTGCCAGTCTTGACTCCTGGGTGTGCCACCTCTCTCCCTCTCATTCAGTGGGCCATAGAAAGCCTATTTATTTTTTTTAAAAAATATTATTGGGTTTCTAAAGTCTCCCTGAAAAAACAAAAAATACATAAAAAAACAGTGGGAGAGTAATATTGCCCTTTCAGCTTGTGTGCCAGTCTTGACTCCTGGGTGTGCCACCTCTCTCCCTTTCATTCAGTGGGCCATAGAAAGCCTATTTATTTTTTCCGTGATTTGTGTTCTAAATTCTACCTCAACACAAAAACACTACATCAATCAGTGGGAGAAAAATATTGGCCTCAGTCAGGGCTTGTGTGCCACTGCTGTGTGTGCTATCTCTCATTCAGTGGGCTATAGCAAGCCTATTTTTTTTTTTTTTTTTTTTTTTTTTAATATTATTTGGTTTCTAAAGTCTCCCTGAAAAAAAAAAAAAAACCTAAAAAAACAGTGGGAGAGTAATATTGCCCTTTCAGCTTGTGTGCCAGTCTTGACTCCTGGGTGTGCCACCTCTCTCCCTCTCATTCAGTGGGCCATAGAAAGCCTATTTATTTTTTTTTTTTAATATTATTTGGTTTCTAATTCTCCCTGAAAAAAAAAAAAAAACCTAAAAAAACAGTGGGAGAATAATATTGCCCTTTCAGCTTGTGTGCCAGTCTTGACTCCTGGGTGTGCCACCTCTCTCCCTCTCATTCAGCGGGCCATAGAAAGCCTATTTATTTTTTTTTAAAAATATTATTGGGTTTCTAAAGTCTCCCTGAAAAAACAAAAAATACATAAAAAAACAGTGGGAGAGTAATATTGCCCTTTCAGCTTGTGTGCCAGTCTTGACTCCTGGGTGTGCCACCTCTCTCCCTTTCATTCAGTGGGCCATAGAAAGCCTATTTATTTTTTTTTTTAAATATTATTGGGTTTCTAAAGTCTCCCTGAAAAAAAAAAAAAAACCTAAAAAAACAGTGGGAGAGTAATATTGCCCTTTCAGCTTGTGTGCCAGTCTTGACTCCTGGGTGTGCCACCTCTCTCCCTCTCATTCAGTGGGCCATAGAAAGCCTATTTATTTTTTTTTTAAAATATTATTGGGTTTCTAAAGTCTCCCTGAAAAAAAAAAAAAAAACCTAAAAAAACAGTGGGAGAGTAATATTGCCCTTTCAGCTTGTGTGCCAGTCTTGACTCCTGGGTGTGCCACCTCTCTCCCTCTCATTCAGTGGGCCATAGAAAGCCTATTTATTTTTTTTTTAAATATTATTGGGTTTCTAAAGTCTCCCTGAAAAAACAAAAAATACATAAAAAAACAGTGGGAGAGTAATATTGCCCTTTCAGCTTGTGTGCCAGTCTTGACTCCTGGGTGTGCCACCTCTCTCCCTTTCATTCAGTGGGCCATAGAAAGCCTATTTATTTTTTCCGTGATTTGTGTTCTAAATTCTACCTCAACACAAAAACACTACATCAATCAGTGGGAGAAAAATATTGGCCTCAGTCAGGGCTTGTGTGCCACTGCTGTGTGTGCTATCTCTCATTCAGTGGGCTATAGCAAGCCTATTTTTTTTTTTTTTTTTTATATTATTTGGTTTCTAAAGTCTCCCTGAAAAAAAAAAAAAAACCTAAAAAAACAGTGGGAGAGTAATATTGCCCTTTCAGCTTGTGTGCCAGTCTTGACTCCTGGGTGTGCCACCTCTCTCCCTCTCATTCAGTGGGCCATAGAAAGCCTATTTATTTTTTTTTTTAAATATTATTGGGTTTCTAAAGTCTCCCTGAAAAAACAAAAAATACATAAAAAAACAGTGGGAGAGTAATATTGCCCTTTCAGCTTGTGTGCCAGTCTTGACTCCTGGGTGTGCCACCTCTCTCCCTTTCATTCAGTGGGCCATAGAAAGCCTATTTATTTTTTCCGTGATTTGTGTTCTAAATTCTACCTCAACACAAAAACACTACATCAATCAGTGGGAGAAAAATATTGGCCTCAGTCAGGGCTTGTGTGCCACTGCTGTGTGTGCTATCTCTCATTCAGTGGGCTATAGCAAGCCTATTTTTTTTTTTTTTTTTTATATTATTTGGTTTCTAAAGTCTCCCTGAAAAAAAAAAAAAAACCTAAAAAAACAGTGGGAGAGTAATATTGCCCTTTCAGCTTGTGTGCCAGTCTTGACTCCTGGGTGTGCCACCTCTCTCCCTCTCATTCAGTGGGCCATAGAAAGCCTATTTATTTTTTTTTTTAAATATTATTGGGTTTCTAAAGTCTCCCTGAAAAAACAAAAAATACATAAAAAAACAGTGGGAGAGTAATATTGCCCTTTCAGCTTGTGTGCCAGTCTTGACTCCTGGGTGTGCCACCTCTCTCCCTCTCATTCAGTGGGCCATAGAAAGCCTATTTATTTTTTTTTTTTAATATTATTTGGTTTCTAATTCTCCCTGAAAAAAAAAAAAAAACCTAAAAAAACAGTGGGAGAATAATATTGCCCTTTCAGCTTGTGTGCCAGTCTTGACTCCTGGGTGTGCCACCTCTCTCCCTCTCATTCAGCGGGCCATAGAAAGCCTATTTATTTTTTTTTTAAAATATTATTGGGTTTCTAAAGTCTCCCTGAAAAAACAAAAAATACATAAAAAAACAGTGGGAGAGTAATATTGCCCTTTCAGCTTGTGTGCCAGTCTTGACTCCTGGGTGTGCCACCTCTCTCCCTCTCATTCAGTGGGCCATAGAAAGCCTATTTATTTTTTTTTTAAAATATTATTGGGTTTCTAAAGTCTCCCTGAAAAAACAAAAAATACATAAAAAAACAGTGGGAGAGTAATATTGCCCTCTCAGCTTGTGTGCCAGTCTTGACTCCTGGGTGTGCCACCTCTCTCTCTCTAATTGTGGGCCATAGAAAGCCTTTTTTTTTTTTTTTTTTAATATTATTTGGTTTCTAAAGTCTCCCTGAGAAAAAAAAAAAAATAAATTAGGTGGGAGATTAATATTGACATTAGTGCTTGAGTGACAGTCCTGCGTGTGTGTCATCTCTGTGATTTTGTGCCACAGAAAACAGAGTGTGTAACATTGTGCCTGATTTTCCTTGTGGTCTCACCAACCTGTTAAGGGATATTGAAATCATACTGAAGTTATAGCTCACCGTGTAAGTTGTTTGACAGCAACAAATAAAGTTACTTTGGTTAAGATTTTAAAACAATGAGGAAGTCTGGTGCAAGAGGTCGTCGTGGGCGTTCATTGTCAGCTGGTAATGATGGTAGTGGTAGAGGAGCATCAGGTGGTCGTGGGGATAAAAATATTCCACCTAAGTCTGGAGCTGTGGAGCCAGTTTCGTCGTCAGGCTACACAAGGCCTCGAACGCTCTCTTTTCTGGGAGTAGGAAAACCGCTTTTAAAGGCGGAGCAGCAACAGCAAGTTTTGGCTTACATTGCAGACTCAGCCTCTAGCTCTTTTGCCTCCTCTTCCGAAACTGGTAAATGTAAAAGCAGCGCGTCGCTTGTGGATGTTCACGGTCAGGGACAAGTCGCTTCCTTGTCCTCCTCAGCAAAAACTACAACAAGAGAGAAGGATGCAGCAGGCGACACAACGGGTCACTCCATGGAGCTCTTTACACATACCGTCCCTGGCTTAGAAAGTGAAACATTTAACAGGCCATGCCCATTACAAGTATATTCTGACATGGAGTGCACTGATGCACAGCCACAGCCAGAGTACTATGCTGCTCCTTTGACTCAGACCACCACATTGCCCTCTCAGGGTACAGATCCACAATCAGACCCTGATGAGACTATGTTGCCCCGCCACGAACGCTATACCACCGACCGACACAGTGACACAGACGAAGTTGCACACGAGCTCGAAGAGGAGGTAATAGATGACCCAGTTATTGACCCCGATTGGCAGCCATTGGGGGAACAGGGTGCAGGCGGCAGTAGTTCAGAAGCGGAGGTGGAGGAGGGGCCGCAGCAGGCATCAACATCGCAACAGGTTACATCTGCCGGGCCCGTATCTGGCCCAAAACGCGTGTCAAAGCCAAAACCTGTTGGAGCACAGCGTTGCCATCCGGTTAAAGCTCAGTCTGCAATCCCTGAAAAGGGATCCGAGTCTAGGAAGAGTGCAGTCTGGCATTTTTTTAAACAACATCCAACTGATCAGCGCAAAGTCATCTGTCAAAAATGTTCAACTAGCTTAAGCAGAGGTCAGAATCTGAAAAGTCTAAATACTAGTTGCATGCATAGACACTTAACCACCATGCATTTTCAAGCCTGGACTAACTACCAAACGTCCCTCAAGGTTGTAGCACCCTCGGCCAATGAAGCTAGTCAGCAACGCAACATCCCTTCCGTCACTGTAAGGCCACCATTTTCCGCACCACAGGCAGTATCTGTGCAGGTTTCTTTGCCAGCCAAAAGCAGTCAGGGTCAGGGAATCACCAGTTTTGTAGGAGGAAATATTGCATCTAGGGCACCGGCGGAAACAATACCGTCTCCAACCGTCTCTCAGTCTGCCATGTACACCGGCACACCCGAAAGTTCCACGATCTCCAGCTCTCCAGTCCAGCTCACCCTACATGAGACTCTGGTTAGAAAAAGGAAGTACTTATCCTCGCATCCGCGTACACAGGGTTTTAACGCCCACATAGCTAGACTAATCTCGTTAGAGATGATGCCCTACCGGTTAGTTGAAAGCGAAGCTTTCAAAGCCCTGATGGAGTACGCTGAACCACGATACGAGCTACCCAGTCGACACTTTTTTTCCAGAAAAGCCATCCCAGCCCTGCACCAGCATGTTAAACAGCGCATCGTCCATGCACTCAGGCAATCTGTGAGTACAAAGGTGCACCTGACTACAGATGCATGGACCAGTAGGCATGGCCAGGGACGTTATGTGTCCATCACGGCACACTGGGTGAATGTGGTGGATGCAGGGTCCACAGGCGACATCAATTTAGGGACAGTTGTGCCTAGCCCACGGTCTAGGAAACAGTTGGCTGTAGGCGTTCGCACCCCCTCCTCCTCCTCCTCCTCGTCCTCCTGCAGAAGCTACAGCTCTTCCACAGAACGCAGTCTGCCAACCACTCCATCGGCAGATGACACTGTTGCACACCAGTTGTCCCATTATGGGCCAGCTACTGCCAAGCGTCAGCAGGCTGTATTGGCTATGAAGTGCTTGGGCGACAATAGACACACCGCGGAAGTTCTGTCCGAGTTCTTGCAACAAGAAACGCAGTCGTGGCTGGGCACAGTAGATCTTGAGGCAGGCAAGGTAGTGAGTGATAACGGAAGGAATTTCATGGCTGCCATCTCCCTTTCCCAACTGAAACACATTCCTTGCCTGGCTCACACCTTAAACCTGGTGGTGCAGTGCTTATTGAAAACTTATCCTGGGTTCTCCGACCTGCTCCTCAAAGTGCGTGCACTTTGCTCACATATCCGACGTTCGCCTGTACACGCCAGCCGTATGCAGACCTATCAGCGGTCTTTGAACCTTCCCCAGCATCGCCTAATCATAGACGTTGCAACAAAGTGGAACTCAACACTGCACATGCTTCAGAGACTGTGCGAACAGAGGCGTGCTGTTATTTATTTGTGGGAGGATACACGGGCAGGCAGTAGGATGGCAGACATGGAGTTGTCAGGTGTGCAGTGGTCTAAGATACAAGACATGTGTCAAGTCCTTCAGTGCTTTGAGGAATGCACACGGCTGGTTAGTGCAGACAACGCCGTAATAAGCATGAGCATCCCCCTAATGCGTCTGCTGATGCAAAGTTTGACGCACATAAAGGAGCAGGCGTCTGCACCAGAGGAAGAGGAAAGCCTTGATGACAGTCAGCCATTGTCTGGTCAGGGCAGTGTACAGGACGAGGTAGCGGGCGAAGAGGAGGTGGAGGACGAGGAGGATGATGGGGATGAGTATATTTTTAATGCCGAACCTTTCCCGGGGGCACAGGAATTTGGTTGCGTGTCACGGCCGGGTTCTGGTTTTTTGAGGGACACAAGTGACGTAGATTTGCCTGCAACTGCCCCTCAACCAATCACAACCGGAGATTTGACAACTGGAACTTTGGCCCACATGGCGGATTATGCCTTACGTATCCTAAAAAGGGACACACGCATTACGAAAATGATGAACGATGACGATTACTGGTTGGCCTGCCTCCTTGATCCACGCTATAAAGGCAAATTGCAAAATATTATGCCACATGAGAACTTGGAACTAATATTAGCAACCAAACAATCAACTCTTGTTGACCGTTTGCTTCAGGCATTCCCAGCACACAGCGCACGTGATCGTTCTCACACGAGCTCCAGGGGGCAGCAGACTAGGAGTGTTAGGGGTGCACACATCAGAAGTGGCATTGGACAGAGGGGTTTTCTGACCAGGTTGTGGAGTGATTTTGCTATGACCGCAGACAGGACAGGTACTGCTGCATCAATTGAAAGTGACAGGAGACAACATTTGTCCAGTATGGTTACTAACTATTTTTCATCCCTTATCGATGTTCTCCCTCAACCGTCATTCCCATTTGATTACTGGGCCTCCAAATTAGACACCTGGCCAGAATTGGCAGAATATGCATTGCAGGAGCTTGCTTGCCCGGCAGCAAGTGTCCTATCAGAAAGAGTATTCAGTGCTGCAGGTTCAATATTAACCGAAAAAAGGACTCGTCTGGCTACCCAAAATGTTGACGATCTAACATTCATTAAAATGAACCACAACTGGATTTCGAAATCTTTTGCCCCACCTTGCCCGGCCGACACCTAGCTTTCCTATGAAAAGCTCTTGCCTGTGAATTACTTTTCTAATGTCTAATTTGCTGCAGCTGATTGTACAGCATACGACATGTTTACACCTCCCTAAATGGCAAAACTCCCCACACGGGGCCGTGGTATCGCGACTTGGCGCAAGCACCCGTGAGACTGCTGTTTGTCTGAAGAGGTGGGTGTGCTCGCTTTTGGTTGACGGCATTGCTACTGGGTCCCTCATAGTACAATGTAGTGTCTCTGGCGGTGGTGGTGCGCACCCAACGTCAGACACACCGTTGTAACATGAGGGGCCCTGGGGCGGTCCCGCCGGCCTCAAGAGAGTTCCCCCCTACCCCAGCTCAAAATGTGCTCTACCACGTGCAAAATTATGTCGCACAGCTCCACCAATCTTTAGTCTATTCGCTGACATCATTCAATGTCTGGCACTGACAATACAAATTTGTAGACATCTATGATGCAACTTAAAGTAGTCTGTGTCTGTGTCCTATATTGGCACCATTAAATAGTTACTGCCAAATTACTATGTCAGAAACTCAGTAGATGAGCCCACCCCTGTACCTAAGTATGCCACCTTTTTTTTTTGTTTTGGTTGTTTTGCGAGACATTAACATCTATTTATATTTTGGGAGTACTGGGACAGACACTCCTTGCACTACTCCTCCACTCACCACCAAGCTGCCTGTGTATCCATGTAACCGCTGTAAAACTGCCATGAGCCTATTGTTTGTTATTTTAGGCCTTTGATAGCCTGTCTGCGGCCCCTACTTGCAATACTCCTCCACTGACCACCAAGCTGCCTGCCCGTGTATCCATGTAACCGCTGTGAAACTGCCATGAGCCTATTGTTTGTTATGTTAGGCCTTTGATAGCCTGTCTGCGGTCCCTACTTTAAATACTCCTCCACTGACCAGACCACTGCTGCCCGTGTACCCCTGGAACCAATTATAAAGTGCCTACAGCCAGCCCATTTTCTTATGTTAGGCCTTTGAAGCCTGTCTGCGGTCCCTACTTTAAATACTCCTCCACTGACCACCAAGCTGCCTGCCCGTGTATCCATGTAACCGCTGTAAAACTGCCATGAGCCTATTGTTTGTTATTTTAGGCCTTTGATAGCCTGTCTGCGGCCCCTACTTGCAATACTCCTCCACTGACCACAATGCTGCCTGGAGTGCCTGCCTGTGTATCCATGTAACCGATGTAAAACTGCCATGACTGCCTACTGTTTGTTATTTTAGGCCTTTGATAGCCTGTCTGCAGCCCCTACTTGCAATACTCCTCCACTGACCACCAAGCTGCCTGCCCGTGTATCCATGTAACCGCTGTGAAACTGCCATGAGCCTATTGTTTGTTATGTTAGGCCTTTGATAGCCTGTCTGCGGTCCCTACTTTAAATACTCCTCCACTGACCAGACCACTGCTGCCCGTGTACCCCTGGAACCAATTATAAAGTGCCTACAGCCAGCCCATTTTCTTATGTTAGGCCTTTGAAGCCTGTCTGCGGTCCCTACTTTAAATACTCCTCCACTGACCACCAAGCTGCCTGCCCGTGTATCCATGTAACCGCTGTAAAACTGCCATGAGCCTATTGTTTGTTATTTTAGGCCTTTGATAGCCTGTCTGCGGCCCCTACTTGCAATACTCCTCCACTGACCACAATGCTGCCTGGAGTGCCTGCCTGTGTATCCATGTAACCGATGTAAAACTGCCATGACTGCCTACTGTTTGTTATTTTAGGCCTTTGATAGCCTGTCTGCAGCCCCTACTTGCAATACTCCTCCACTGACCACACCAATGCTGCCCGTGTACCCCTGGAACCTATTTAAAAGTTCATAGAGCCTAGTTATATATTTTATTTACTATTAATAAGGCCATGATGGACTACGCTGTACCACGCTACAAGCTAACCAGTCGACACTTCTTTTGCGAGAAAAGCCATCCCAACCCTCCACCAGCATGTAGAAGACCGCATTGTCCATGCACTCTGGCAATCTGTGAGTACAAAGGTGCACCTGACAACAGACGCATGGACCTGTAGGCATGGCCACGGAAGATTACGTGTCCATTACGGCGCAATGGGTTAATGTGGTGGATGCATGGTCCACAGGGGACAGCCTACTAAGTCTGTCTGCAGTCCCTAATTCAAATTGTCCTCCACTGTCTAAATCGGAACTTCCACCTTCTGGCTTTCGGCCTATAGTATCAGAAATTAAACTGCATTTGGCCTTCAACTTTGGTTAGGGCCTACTAACGGCTTCTGCCCCTCCCTGGTGTTGCCCTCAACTAAATAAAGCTGAGCTTCAACCTTCCGGCTCTCATTATGTGGTTTAAAAAAAAAAAATGGTGGTTAGGGCCTACTAACGGCTTCTGCCCCTCCCTGGTGTTGCCCTCAACTAAATAAAGCTGAGCTTCAACCTTCTGCTCCAAATTACCATTTTAAAAAATGCAATAGGCTTTTCAGGCCTACTAAAGGTGTCTGTCTGTGTGCCCCTCCCTGGTGTTGTCCTCAACTAAATAAAGCTGAGCTTCAACCTTCCGGCTCTCATTATGTGGTTTTAAAAAAAAAAATGGTGGTTAGGGCCTACTAACGGCTTCTGCCCCTCCCTGGTGTTGTCCTCAACTAAATAAAGCTGAGCTTCAACCTTCCGGCTCTCATTATGTGGTTTTAAAAAAAAAATGGTGGTTAGGGCCTACTAACGGCTTCTGCCCCTCCCTGGTGTTGCCCTCAACTAAATAAAGCTGAGCTTCAACCTTCTGCTCCAAATTACCATTTTGAAAAATGCAATAGGCTTTTCAGGCCTACAAAAGGTGTCTGTCTGTGTGCCCCTCCCTGGTGTTGTCCTCAACTAAATAAAGCTGAGCTTCAACCTTCCGGCTCTCATTATGTGGTTTTAAAAAAAAAATGGTGGTTAGGGCCTACTAACGGCTTCTGCCCCTCCCTGGTGTTGCCCTCAACTAAATAAAGCTGAGCTTCAACCTTCTGCTCCAAATTACCATTTTAAAAAATGCAATAGGCTTTTCCGGCCTACTAAAGGTGTCTGCCCCTCCCTGGTGTTGTCCTCAACTGAACAAAGCTGAGCTTCAACCTTCCGGCTCTCATTATGTGGTTTTAAAAAAAAAATGGTGGTTAGGGCCTACTAACGGCTTCTGCCCCTCCCTGGTGTTGCCCTCAACTAAATAAAGCTGAGCTTCAACCTTCTGCTCCAAATTACCATTTTGAAAAATGCAATAGGCTTTTCAGGCCTACAAAAGGTGTCTGTCTGTGTGCCCCTCCCTGGTGTTGTCCTCAACTAAATAAAGCTGAGCTTCAACCTTCCGGCTCTCATTATGTGGTTTTAAAAAAAAAATGGTGGTTAGGGCCTACTAACGGCTTCTGCCCCTCCCTGGTGTTGCCCTCAACTAAATAAAGCTGAGCTTCAACCTTCTGCTCCAAATTACCATTTTGAAAAATGCAATAGGCTTTTCAGGCCTACTAAAGGTGTCTGTCTGTGTGCCCCTCCCTGGTGTTGTCCTCAACTAAATAAAGCTGAGCTTCAACCTTCCGGCTCTCATTATGTGGTTTTAAAAAAAAAAATGGTGGTTAGGGCCTACTAACGGCTTCTGCCCCTCCCTGGTGTTGTCCTCAACTAAATAAAGCTGAGCTTCAACCTTCCGGCTCTCATTATGTGGTTTTAAAAAAAAAATGGTGGTTAGGGCCTACTAACGGCTTCTGCCCCTCCCTGGTGTTGCCCTCAACTAAATAAAGCTGAGCTTCAACCTTCTGCTCCAAATTACCATTTTAAAAAATGCAATAGGCTTTTCCGGCCTACTAAAGGTGTCTGCCCCTCCCTGGTGTTGTCCTCAACTGAACAAAGCTGAGCTTCAACCTTCCGGCTCTCATTATGTGGTTTTAAAAAAAAAATGGTGGTTAGGGCCTACTAACGGCTTCTGCCCCTCCCTGGTGTTGCCCTCAACTAAATAAAGCTGAGCTTCAACCTTCTGCTCCAAATTACCATTTTGAAAAATGCAATAGGCTTTTCAGGCCTACAAAAGGTGTCTGTCTGTGTGCCCCTCCCTGGTGTTGTCCTCAACTAAATAAAGCTGAGCTTCAACCTTCCGGCTCTCATTATGTGGTTTTAAAAAAAAAAATGGTGGTTAGGGCCTACTAACGGCTTCTGCCCCTCCCTGGTGTTGCCCTCAACTAAATAAAGCTGAGCTTCAACCTTCTGCTCCAAATTACCATTTTAAAAAATGCAATAGGCTTTTCAGGCCTACTAAAGGTGTCTGTCTGTGTGCCCCTCCCTGGTGTTGTCCTCAACTAAATAAAGCTGAGCTTCAACCTTCCGGCTCTCATTATGTGGTTTAAAAAAAAAAAATGGTGGTTAGGGCCTACTAACGGCTTCTGCCCCTCCCTGGTGTTGCCCTCAACTAAATAAAGCTGAGCTTCAACCTTCTGCTCCAAATTACCATTTTAAAAAATGCAATAGGCTTTTCCGGCCTACTAAAGGTGTCTGCCCCTCCCTGGTGTTGTCCTCAACTGAACAAAGCTGAGCTTCAACCTTCCGGCTCTCATTATGTGGTTTTAAAAAAAAAATGGTGGTTAGGGCCTACTAACGGCTTCTGCCCCTCCCTGGTGTTGCCCTCAACTAAATAAAGCTGAGCTTCAACCTTCTGCTCCAAATTACCATTTTGAAAAATGCAATAGGCTTTTCAGGCCTACTAAAGGTGTCTGTCTGTGTGCCCCTCCCTGGTGTTGTCCTCAACTAAATAAAGCTGAGCTTCAACCTTCCGGCTCTCATTATGTGGTTTAAAAAAAAAAAATGGTGGTTAGGGCCTACTAACGGCTTCTGCCCCTCCCTGGTGTTGCCCTCAAGTAAATAAAGCTGAGCTTCAACCTTCTGCTCCAAATTACCATTTTAAAAAATGCAATAGGCTTTTCCGGCCTACTAAAGGTGTCTGCCCCTCCCTGGTGTTGTCCTCAACTGAACAAAGCTGAGCTTCCACATTCTGGCTTTCGCCCTATACTATCAGATATTAAACTGCATTTGGCCTACTAGTGTGGTTAGGCCCTTGAAACAGTGTCTGCTGCTCTTGGGTTTGCTACTCCACTGAACAAAGCAATGCCGCCTGTTTAGTCCTGTTACCAATTTTGAACTGCATGTAGCCTACTTTATTCTTTGGCCCTATATCTGTTTCCTCCTCATCCTGCCCATTGCCCAGCCACTGCTAAATGAGTCTGCTGGTACATTGACCTAGACCACTACATTCCCCTTGTACTCTACACAGCCAGAATCTGTCCCTGCTGAAAGTAAGGTTCCCCTTCCCGCATGTTATACCACCTTACACAGGGACAAAGAGGAAGGTGCAGATGAAAGTGCAGGTTCCTTCATCAGGTGGGGGGGCATACTCGTTGGCGACGTCACTGGCACAGGGCCCCTCAGAGTACGCAAAAGTGTCGCTGCTGGTGGGAGGCGCCCCCGCCATGCAAACACACCGCCGTACTTTGAGGGGCCCTGTGCCAGTGGCAATGCGAACGAGTGGGCCCCCCCTGCTTGCTCAGGATCACAGCACTTGCAACTTTTAAATACTTACCTTTCCCTGCAACACCGCCGTGACGTAGTCCGCATTTCCTGGGCCCACGAAAAACTTGAGCCAGCCCTACTCCCCCCACAACTTTCCCCCAATTCCCTATGCCCAACTATTATTATACAGTTAATTAAGATTGGCAAGCTTCAGAAACAAGAATGGATGTTTTTGGCATTAAAATGGGCACTGTAGGTGTTTTCCTGGCCTCCACTCACTGCCGACTATGCTTCCCCATTGACTTGCATTGGGTTTCGTGTTTCGGTCGATCCCCGACTTTTAGCGATAATCGGCCGACTGCACTCGACTCGACTCTGGACAAAATCGGGTTTCCCAAAACCCTACTCGATCTTAAAAAAATGAAAGTCGCTCAACCCTAGCCACCACTACAGGGCAACAGGGAAGACCCGGGAAAAGTACCAGAATTGGCGCACCTACTTGATGACACCTTTTCTGGGCAGCTGCGGGCTGCTATTTTTAGGCTGGGGACCTATATCACTGGCCCCTTACCAGCCTGAGAGTACCAGTCCCCAGCTGTGAGCTTTAGCAAGGCTCGTTGTCAAAAATCGGAGAACCCTATACCGTTTTTTTTATTATTTATTTAAATAATTGAAAAAACAGCTTGGGACCCATCTATTCTTGATAACCAACCTTGCTGAAGCTGACAGCTGAAGGTTGAAGCCCTCAGCTGTGAGTTTTGCCTGGTTGGTTAAAAAATTGGAAGAACCCATGCCAGGTTTTTCATTCATTTATTTAGTTATATCGTAGGCGGCGGGTGAGGAATACCCCCATCATCCGCTCTTGTTGTCACTGTTATTAGTGGCAGCAGGTCTCGATGATGGGAGTAATAGTCCCAAAAGCCCCCACCTGCCATCATCATTCTGACTTTAATATCACTCTCATCATTCTCTTCTGCTTGTGCCGATCGCTGGCAGAGCAGGGAGAATGATGAGAGCTGTCTTCAGCACCCACCACCGGGGAACAACGCTTAGTGTAGCGCTTCTTCCCCGTTCCCTATGCGTGTTACATGGATGACATCAATGTGCAATGTTACGGCCGGCCGTAAAGCACAGCACAGCGGTGACGTCACCGCTGTGCTCTGCTTTTACTTTACGGCCAGCCGGAGCTCACAGTCAGTGCGGGAAGCAGACGGCCAGGGACCTGACGGACATCAGAAGGTGAGTATGTACTGTTTTTTTTTTACATTTACAATGGTAACCAGGGTAAACATCGGGTTACTAAGCGCGGCCCTGCGCTTAGTAACCCGATGTTTACCCTGGTTACCCGGGGACTTCAGCATCGTTGGTCGCTGGAGAGCTGTCTGTGTGACAGCTCTCCAGCGACCACACAGCAATGCTGCAGCGATCGGCATCATTGTCGATATCGCTGCAGCGTCGCTTAATGTGACGGTACCTTTACTGTCTCTCTCTCTCTCTCCCATAAGTTTTTATATGTCTCTCTCACCCAGATTACATGTATCTCCCACCCCCCTCCACAATGCCTGGCCATTCACTACAGATCTGTAGCTCCTTCTTATCTTATCCGAGGGATTAATCACAGCTCCTGCCGAGCAGCTGACAGCTCCTGCTCCGATAATGCTGATCCGTACACTGTTCCTCCTTGATGTCTTTGCAGTTTCTAATACTCTGCCCTGGCTTTTTTCCTGCATTTTATCTCCTGTCAATCTAGGATCTGTTCTGCTGGAAGCAGTACTGCTTATGTTAGCAGATCCGAGGGCTCCATAAATATGGCAGTAGAACACTCCCACTACTGTGAATTTTGCAGCCCACAGAGGCATGACCAGTTCACAGCAGTGACAGTTCTATTACAATAGATAGGGTCGGAGTCAGTCTGTTATCTCCTATGACCATAGGGTGCCATATTATGACACTGAAAGTGTTGAGCTGCTACTGTGAAATCAAGATATCAGCCTCCAGTGCCTTCTTTAAACTCCTATAACACATGAAATATATTTCAAATGCAATCAAAGCTTAGCTATAACAGCATGTTATGCTACATTACATTGAATTATTAATGATCTACAAACGTGGTACCTTCCCTTTAAACATCTTTTACGGTGCAGCAAAATTAATATTTTTTCTAAGAAAACAGGATGCAATTACGCTAATGTAACAACATATGAAAAATATACATGTTTGTTATACTCACAATCATAATGTATTGCAAATTAAAGTTAAAGGGGTTATCCAGGACTTTGACTATTTTTTTGTACAGGGCTAAGATTTTTCCGGTAGGTAATTGCTAACTAACTGCCTTTTCTGCCTGACGACGATCTTTGTTAACTTAGTTTGGTCACAGACCACTCCTGCCAGCAATTCTCCTGCTTCTGGTGACACCACATTAACTAAGCAGCTTCTTATCTTTCACTCTGCTATGTCGATGAGGAGTCTCTTCCGATTTCATACTGATTTACTGCCAATTCTATGGTGCCTGCTCCCTGAAGAGAATGAGGTGCTATATTGATATGATGTCAAAGGAAACAGAAAAGTCACTACCCAAGCAGGCGGAGATCATGGCCGGGCAGAACGGGAAGGTAGATATCAACTATATGCCAATAAGTTCTTAGCCCCATACAAAAAAATAACCAAATTTCTCAGATAACCTTTTTAACACGTTGCATTGCACAGTGAAACATTTGTTTTAAAAGTTAATAAATTATATGCATGTACACTAATTTTGAACCTTAAAAATCATACTTTGCTCTGCAAAAAAATCCTCATTGGTCTATGGAAAAATGTTGAATCTCTCAAAATGCAGTAATGAATAAACAAATATCAACACTGAACCCTGAAAGGCCAAATTAGGCTATGTACTTTGGGTATTCAACATGAAAGTGACAATATGAGGAAATATGAGAATGCAAAACTTGTTTTACTGCTTCCACAGCATTGTCAACCATTAGTGATGCCCCATCATCACCTGGGTTTGGTTGTTGAGATTCAAGCAGAAAATGTTTGCAGTCCTCTGGTTTTCATAATATGAAGGAATTTTCCACTAAATGTATGATCACTGGTGGTCCGTACAGTATGATCACTGGTGGTCCATCTAGCGGGACCCCTTACAATCTCAACTTACTTTTCTCCTATATCACTTGATGCCACTGAACTTATAACAGTCAATATGAACTAAAATATATATGACTGTGTCAGCATTTTGGTTATTTGTTAGGCAATTGCGTAACAAACAATTATTCTTTTTTAAATATTTTTATTAGATTTTATAATAAAACCGGGATTAGGGCAGTATAGGAGGGGAAGGGAAGGGTTAACAATAGACAGAGGAAGGGATCAATAAAATTTGAGAACCCTCATAAGAATCTCTAACAAACGAGTACTAGTTTGCAATTTGAAGGAAGTTATAAGTAGGTGTCATACTTAACTGTGCATAATTCCAAGGAAAGAGATATTAAATGGCAATTTTAAACCATCGTCATGCATTCGCAAATAACCAGAAATTTATGTGTTTCAAAATTTAGTATTCCAGATCTTCCACTTCTTATAATATTTATGGACACTATTACTGTTGATCACAAATCTCAATTTCAGAGTGCTATGCTGGTGAAGTTTGTCCAAAATATCTGAGAATTTGGGTGGTTCGGGTTTTTTCCACCAGTATACCAGTGTATTTTTAGCAACTAGGAGGATATGCATAATGACGTATTTAACCAAGGGGTCAAATTTTTCCATATCAAAGGAAAGAAGCGCCCTCTGAGGGGTGATCACAAAGTTTTCAGAAAAGGAGTTAATGTGGCGCGAAATCTGAAACCAAAGATTTTTTATTTTCGGACAACCCCAGAATAAGTGATAGAGATTACCTTGCTGCCCGCATTCTCTCCAACATAAGGGAGAGTGTTCCTGATTTATAAGCGACAACATGATGGCACTTAAGTACGATCTTGTCATTAATTTAAAATAAGACTCATGAAGAGCCATTGAAATATTTGACTTGTATGAGTCTTTGATAGCGCTATCCCACTGCTCAGTCCATATGTCCATACAAAGGTCGGACTAGCACCTCTTCATATACACGTTTTTAGAACTATATCAAACAATTATTCAACCAGCAACACACTTTAAAGAGTATGGGGATGTTTAGAATCAAAATATCTAAATATCTTTTGCTGCCATAAGACACGCTAATATAGAAAAGCCAATTTAGTCCTCAGTTTATTTTTAGCAGTCCTGTGATGGTGTATGATGGTGGTACTATACAAATTGGTACATGTAAAAACATTCCCAGAAAAAACAAACAAACAAACAAACAACAAAACAATAAATATGCAGAGAGAAAAATTGGGTGGCTACAGCTAACATAAAAACATCAATCATTTTAGTAACATAGCTAAATATTATTTGTTGTATTATTTTCTGAGAATTTTCTTTTTGCAGTATCTGAACCACCAATCCAAAAGGTCACTGTTAACCCTGTAAACCAGGCTCCAGTAAATACATCAACAATTCCAACTTCACAGAGCTCAACAGGTAAATTTAAAGATCCTTTTACACTTCAGATAACTGTCCGCTATCTCCGACCATCTCTCCCATACACAAAGATGCTCAGCTCGTCCAAGTATTTCTGTGTTCCTTATTGGAACGCCTTTGGCAACAGCTTATCTTCCCACCAAACAAATGGATTGGCCTTAGAAATTTCAATAACCGGATCCTTCTCTCTCTCAACATCATCTGAGTAGGTACCATACACTGTAGATGAATGGCCAATCCCGCCAATTCATCTTTAGTCTAATTGGGGCTTTCAGTAACTATATGTCATACAATTGTTGATCAATTGATGTCCTTTTGGAATAAAATTATGTTTAGAATGCCTAAAGACACTAATAAAGTTTGTTTATATGTTATAAGTTACAGTTATGGAAGAAACAACTCAAACAGTTACAGCAAATCTAATAACCCAGTCTTCAATTCCAACTGCAAAGACTACACAAAGTCCTGCAAGTAAGTAACATTTCTATTCGGTAGAGTATTATTATATTTGTCTATGGATTGGGTTCCAAATAATTAATGAATTCAAATTTGTAAAAGTCTTTTTTTAAACTGCTGGACAAACAATGATTGTAACCAGCCCATTGGAAAGTACACCAACATAGAAATCACAACGTTATTACAAAATGATTTGTCTGAAATCTGTATATAATTTGAACAGTTGAGTTGCGTGCATAAAAGTTATTTCATATGCAAACTAAAAATATCATACTTTACCAAATCTTTCAGTTTAAAGGTCCATATATTTTAATGCATCATCAAAAAACAGAACTTGTTCAGTACTTGAAGCATCTATAGAACATTAACACTTCATTGGTCGCAATAGAAAAAAAACACTGTAGACCATGATTAAATAGTATAAAGTCACAATGAAGGAATAAAAAATCAAAATATGAAAATCCTAAAATCTATCTTTGCTGGAGATCATTTCATGAAAATAACTACAAAATAAAAGGTAAAAAGATATAGGAACAGCTGATAAAGTGCATAATCCTTGAATTCAGGTGCATTTTTATTAACAACAACAGAATATATAAGAAGAATTGAGCATACTGTGTGTACAATGGTGTTTAGTACAAACGTACCTGCTACAGAACCACAACCTTTTCATCAACACCCATTAAAACATAACTTCTAAGAATACTTGTATCCACCTTAATAAGCAATTTTGTTTGATTGACACTAATTAACCATACTACAAGGACATCAGCACCCTTAAAGGCATTTCCCCATAGCAAAAGTGCTAATCGATAGATAATGGAAAACTAAGCATTTTACAATTGGATGTGCTTTTAAAAAATGTTGCTTTGCAGAAATAAACTGAAAGTGGCTTGTGTAGCAGCTTGTATTATCCATTTAGAGGTGCATTAGTTGCTGGTCAGCATGTGATGTTTGCACTGATACAACAGAAAGAGGGAGTTGTGAATATCCTCTACTAATGGCTCTAGCAGGGGCTATTATTTGCTTTTGTCATTATTCCTCCCTGCCTTTCTTTCTTCTAAGGGTACTGTCTCACAGTGGCACTTTTGTCGCTACGACGGTACGATCCGTGACGTTCCAGCGATATCCATACGATATCGCTGTGTCTGACACGCAGCAGCGATCAGGGACCCTGCTGAGAATCGTACGTCGTAGCAGATCGTTTGGAACTTTATTTCGTTGCTGGATCTCCTGTTGTCATCGCTGGATCATTGTGTGTGACACCGATCCAGCGATGCGTTCGCTTCTAACCAGAGTAAACATCGGGTTACTAAGCGCAGGGCCACGCTTAGTAACCCGATGTTTACCCTGGTTACCAGCGTAAAAGTAAAAAAAAAAAAACAGTACATACTCACATTCCGGTGTCCTTCAGGTCCCTTGCCGTCTGCTTCCCGCTCTGACTGACTGCCGGCCGTAAGGCAGTGGCACAGCACAGCAGCGACGTCACCGCTGTGATCTGCTTTCACTTTACGGCGGCAGTCAGTCAGTGCGGGAAGCAGATGGCAAGTGACCTGCAGGATACCGGAATGTGAGTATGTACGTTTTTTTTTTTTTACTTTTACGCTGGTAACCACGGTAAACATCGGGTTACTAAGCGCGGCCCTGCACTTAGTAACCCGATGTTTACCCTGGTTACCTGGGGCCTTCGGCATCGTTGGTCGCTGGAGAGCGGTCTGTGTGACAGCTCCCCAGCGACCACACAACGACTTTCCAACGATCATGGCCAGGTCGTATCGCTGGTCGTGATCGTTGGAAAGTTGCAGAGTGTGACAGTACCCTAAGGGTGCAGTCAGACAGCTTTTTAAATTGGACCAAGATTGTACAACAATGCTCAGACTGACCGGCGGATCTTCCCATCCCAGCATGACAGCTTAATGCATTTCAAAGCAGCTGTCACTCTCGGGTGGGAAGAGCCGCCGGTCAGTTTGAGCATTGCATTTCAATCTCGGTCCGATTTAAATAGCAATGGTAGGTGCTATAGCACAAGACTTTTCAGCTCACCTCAATAAATCACACCAGTTCAGTACAACCAGTTCTGTAGCTGGACATATACACTGTTCTTTCAGTTTATATGTTCAGCCACTAAGCTTGTTGTACTACAATGGTGTGACTTATTAAGGTGAGTCCCAGGCTCCTCTGCTATAGTGCATAGCAGGCAGAGAGGAGTAATGATATAAGCTTGTAATAGCCCAGGCAAGCCCAATCAGTAGAGAATATTCACTCTTCATTCATTTTTAGATCAAAATGAACACCAGGTGCTGATTAGCTGCTAAAACACTGCTATATGGTTGGGCATAAGCCATTACACAGGATAAAGCAGATGTACCATTTTCAAGATATCTCTGCACAGTAACATTATTTTTTCACACATCCATTTGTGAAAATGCTTAATTTTTCATTCTGTATTAAATAGACAGCACTTTTACCGGTGTGATAAACCCCTTTAAGTATCATGGAGAGTACATCTTAGTTCATGACAATATCTTTAAAGGAGTTCTCCTCAATCATAAAAATCCAAACAGGAACAAACTTTACAGAAAATCAAAGCTTCTTATTAACAGCAGCTGTTGACTGGTGGCAGCAGTTATGTGACGCCCCCCTCTGGATGTTGATGTCAGTTGACCGGTCTGGGTTTATAGTACAGAGTGTAGTGCACACGCTGGTTTGGTAGGTGAGTATAAGTTGTTTTGTTTTTGTGCCTTTTTTTTACAGAGCCCTTGGTTCATTAGGCTTAAATCTTATACAAAATATGTTAACGGAAATCAGCTTACTGCTACACTGCAAGCAATACCAAAATGTCCATGGAGTCGTCCAGGTCGCTAACCTTGGTCAATCAACAGAGTAATCAAGGAAAAAGGGAGGGGGAAAGGAAGAGTAAATTTCCAGTACCCTGAGTACTGGAAGTTTTCCTCTCCTTTCCCCCTCACTCTTTCCTTGATTACTCATTAAATCTTATAGTAGTGGAAGAACTCGTTCATATAATGTTCAAGCGCAGACGCATCAGTCACAGTTACAGAATCTTTGAAATCATCTATAATGTCTATCCATAAAATAGAGTTAAATAAAGTAAGTAAAATTACATCTAACAAAGGTCATCTTGAACTCATATAACCCAGCACTGTGATATCATGGCACAGAAAAAAATTATCAACACCTAAATTGATCAAAGCTTGTCACTTCTTTCTTCTACTACAGTGACAACAATTGAAAGTTCAACAATAAAAGATTTAACAACTTCACTAAAACCTGCACTTTCTACATCACAGTTAGTACCGAGCCCAGAAATGACCTTATCACAAGACACAACTACATCTTCAGCAATAAGCCAAACAACTCTTTCTTCTCTATCCTCTACTTCTGATTTGATAAGCACAAATGCTAAAGCTACTACAGGAATAAAAACAAGTACAAGCTCAATAATAACCACCATGGTGCCATTAACTAATTTAGAGACTACACAATCAACTAAACTGGTGCTAACTGGAACTGCAACCTCTGAAGCAAAGGTATCAACAACCACTGAAGAAACAACAGTTCCTTCAACAAAAGAATCAGGAATTTTAACTACTACTTTGTTAGCAAATGGAGAAACAACTTCATCTTTGACAGGCATTGCAACATTAAGCCAAACAAACTTGTCACTTCCTTCTTCTTCCACAGTGACAATTACTGAAAGCTTAACAATAAAAGATCTAACAACTTCACTAAATACTACACCTACTACATCACTGTTAAGCACAACAAGCCCAGAAATTACTTTATCACATGACACAACTATATCTTCAGCGATAAGCCAAACAACTCATTCTTCTCAGTCTTCTACTTCTGACTTGATAAACACAAATAAAGCTACTAGAGGAATAAAAACAAGTACTAGTTTAGCAACAACAATAATACCATTAACTACTTCAGAAACTACACAATCAACTAAACTGGTTCTGACTGAAAAAGCAACTTCTGAAGCAAAAGTATCAACAACTGTTGAAGAAGCAACAACTTTTACAACAAATGACCCCAGAACTACAACTGGTATTTTATTAACAAATGGAGAAACTACTACATCTTTAACAAGTGTATCAACAACAAGCCAAACAAGCTTGCCACTTGTTTCTTCTATCATAATGACAACAACTGAAAGGTCAACAACAAAAAATTTAACAACTTCACTAAAAGGGTCACCAACAATATCACTGTTAATAGCAACCCCAGAAAAAACAGCAATAAGCCAAACACTATCTTCTCAATCTTCTCCTTCTGATTTGAAAGCCACAAACCTTAAAATGACTACAACAGGAACCAAAACAAGTACAACCTCAACAACAACCGTAGTGCCATTAACTGCTTCATCACAAACAACTAAACCGTTTCCAACTGCAACTGCAACTTCTGAAGCAACTGTTTCAACAACATTTGAAGAAACAACAAATGAATCAAGAACTACAACTACTATTTTATTAACAAATAGAGAAACATCAACAAGCCATACAAATTTGTCACTTCTTTCTCCTACCACAGTTACAACTGAAAGTTCAACAGCAGAAGATTTAACAACTTCACTAAAAATTTCACCATCTACAGCACTGTTAATAACCCCAGAAACAATCTTATCACAAGACACATATCCATCTTCAGCAGTAAGCCAAACAACTCTTTCTTCTCAATCTTCTACTTCTGATTTGCAAACCATGAATACTGAAGCTACTACAGGAATAAAAACAAGTACAATATCAACAACAACAGTGGTCCCATTAACTACTTCAGAAGCTACACAGTCAACTAAACTGGTGGTAGCTGAAACAGCAACTTCTAAAGCAAAAGTAGTAACAACCGTTGAAGAAACAACAGCTGCTGTAAGAAATGAATTGGGAACTACAATTTCTTCTTTATTAACAAATGGAGAAACTACTACATCTTTGGCAGATATAGCAACAACAAGTCAAACAAACATTCCACCTCTTTCTTTTACCATTATGACAACAGCTGCAGGTTCAAGTAAAGACAGCTTAACAACTTCATTAAAAATGTCACCAACAACATCACTGTTAATAACAACCCCAGAAGCAACCTTATCGCAAGAAACAACTACATCTTCAGCAATAAGCCAAACATCTTCTTCTTCCCAATATTCTACTTCTACTTTGCTAACCACAAATGTTGAAGCTACTACAGGAATAAAAACAAGTACAAATTCAACAACAACAGTGATTCCATTAACTAGCTCAGAAGCTACACAATCAACTAAACTGGTGGTTACTGAAACAGCAACTTGTCAAACAAAAGAATTAACAACCATTGAAGAAACAACAGTTTCTATGACAAATGAATTGGGAACTACAGCTACTACTTTATTAACAAATGGAGAAACTACTACATCTTTAGCAGATATAACAAGTCAAACAAGCATTCCACCTCTTACTTCTACCATAATGACAACAACTGTAGGTTCAACAAAAGAAGGTTTAACAACGTCACTAAAAACTTTTCCAGCTACACTACAGTTAATAACAACCCCAGAAACAACCTTATCACAAGACACAACTACATCTTCAGCAATAAGCCAAACAACTCTTTCTTCTCAGTCTTCTACCTCTGATATGCTAACCACAAATGCTGAAGCTACTACTTGAATAAGAAAAAGTGCAACTTCAACAACAACAGTGGTACCATTAACTATTTCAGAAAGTACACAATCAAATATGCTGGTGGTAACTGAAGCAGCAAGTTCTGAAGCAACAGTGTCTACAACCTTTGAAGAAACAACAGTTTTTACACCAAATGTATCAAGATCTACAACTACTATTTTATTAACAAATGGAGAAACATCTGCATCTTTAACAAATATATCAACAACAAACCAAACAATTTAGCCACTTTTTTTCCTACCACAGTTACATCTGAAAGTGTAACAACAGCAGATGTAACAACTTCATTAAAAAGGTCTTCATTTACATCACTGTTAATAACAACTACCCCAGAAACAATCTTATCACAAGACAAAACTACATCTTCGTCAATAAGCATGGCAACTCTTTCTTCTTAATCTTCTACTTCTGATTTACAAACCAAGAATGCTGAAGTTACTACAAGAATAAAAGCAAGTACAAATTCAACAACAACAGTGGTACCATTAAGTACTTCAGAAACTACACAATCAACTAAACTGGTGGTAACTGAAACAGCAACTTCTGATGCAAAAGTATTAACAACCGTTGAAGAAACAACAGTTTCTATAACAAAGGAATTGGTAACTGCAATTACTTCTTTATTAACAAATGGAGAAACTACTACATCTTTGGCAGATATATCAACAACATGTGAAACCAGCATTCCACCTCTTTCTCCTACCATAATGACAGCAACTGCAGGTTCAACAAAAGAAGATTTAACAACTTTACTAAAAACTTTTCCAACTGCATTACGCTTAATAAAACCCCCAGAAACAACCTTATCACAAATCACAACTACATCTTCAGCCATGAGCTAAAAAACTCTTTCTTCTCAATCGTCTACTTCTGATTTACAAACTATGAATGCTGAAGCTACTACAGGAATAAAAACAAGTACAACTTCAACAACAATAGTGGTACCAATAAGTGCTTCAGAAACTACACAATCAGCTAAACTGGTGGTAACTGAAATAGCAACTGCTGAAGCCAAAGTATTAACAACTGTTGAAGAAACAACAGTTTCTATAACAAATGAATTGGGAACTACAACTACTACTTTATTAACAAATGGAGAAACTACTGCATCTTTGGCAGATATATCAACAGCAATTAAAACAAGCATTCCACTTATTTATTCCACCATATTGACAACAACTGCAATGTTCAACAAAAGGTTTAGCAACTTCACTAAAACCTTTTCCAACTACATTACGGTTAATAACCCCAGAAACAACCTTATCACAAGACACAACTACATCTTCAACAATAAGCCAAACAACTCTTTTTTCTCAATCTTCTACCTCTGATTTGCTAACCACGAATGCTGAAGCCACTACAGGAATAAGAAAACTTACAACTTCAACAACAGCAGTGGAACCATTAATTACTTCCGTAATAAGTACACAATCAACTACACTGGTGGTAAATGAAGCAGAAACTTCTAAAGCAAAACTATCAAAAACCGTTGAAGAAACAGCAGTTTGTACAACAAATGAACCTGGAAATACAACCACTACTTTATTAACAAATGGACAAACTGCTAAATCTTTAAAAAATTTATCAACAACAAGTCAAACAAGCTTTCCACTTCTTTCTTCTACAGTAATGACAACAACTGAAAGCTCAACAGAAGATTTAACAACTTCACTAAAAACATCACCAACAACATCACTGTTAATAACAACCTCAACCCCAGAAACAACAGCAATAAGCCAAACAACACTTTCTTCTCAATTTTCTACTTCTGATTTGAAAACCACAAATCCTAAAATGACTACAAACGGACCAAAAACAAGTACAACCTCAACAATAACAACCGTGGTGCCATTAAATACTTCAGAGTCATCACAATCAACTAACAGGTGCCAACTGGAACTGCAACTTCTGTAGCAACCGTGTCAACAAACCTTGGAAAAACAACAATTTCTGCAACAAATGAATCAAGAACTACAACTTCTATTGTATTAACAAATGGAGAAACATCTGCATCTTTAACTGATATATCAACAACAAGCCAAACAAGTTTGCCACCTTGTTCTCATACCACAGTTACAACTGAAAGTTCAACAACAGAAGATTTAACAACTTCACAAAAAGTTTCACCATCTACATGACTGTTATTAACAACGATCCCAGAAACAACCTTATCACAAGACACAGCTACATCTTCAACAACAATCCAAACAACTCTTTCTTCTCAATCTTCTATTGGAAACTTGACCACAAATGCTGGAGCTTTTTCAAAAGAATCAGAAACAAGTAAAAGCTCAGCAACAACACTGGTGATGTCATCAGCTAAAATGGAATTGACGGGAATTACAAATTCTGAGCAAACAGTATCATCAACTGTTCAGGAAACAATAGTTAGTATAATGAGTGAATCAGTAGCTGCAACTACAAAGGAAGAAACCATTCTATCTTTTACAGAAAAATTAGCAATAGACCAAACAACCTTTCCACTTCTTTCTTCTACTGCAGTGGTAACTACTGAAAGTTCAACAGTAGATGTAAAATCAAGTTCATCAAATACTTCACTCTTTCTAACTACCACCCCAAAAACAACTTTATCACCAGACTCTACATTTTCAGCAATAGGCAAAACACATTTTCCTCCCAATCTTCTACTACTTACTTCCTATCCACAAAAGCTGAAAACGCTACAGTAGGAACTGAAAAAATTACTGGCGTAACAATAGTGTTGCCATCAACTACTTCAGATGCTGCTCTATCAGCTAGACTAGAGAGAGAGTACGGAAGGCTAGCACTCGGCAAACATGGTAGTGAAGGTGCAAGTGAACGGAACCTATGGTCCTCTCAGTCACAGAATATATAATCACTGCACTCATACGATGGAAATACTTGATTCATGTGAATACTTTTATTGAGAAAATGTTCGGGTGGAGCGATAAGTACAAAACGTTTTGGCCAACCCGTGGCCTTGATCACTTAATCGCCTTAGGTAGAAATTCTTTTTTCTAGAGTGTAACTGGTGCTGCTAGGGTATCAGCCAAAAGATAGGGGTAGACAAACCTTAATCTTATTAGTGCAGCGGCCGCTGTGGAAAGAAGTCGGTTGCTATATCCATCAAAGGCTGTTAGATTGAGAAGCCTATCAAGGCGAGTGCCTGGTGCTTTTAAAGGGGTGGACCCGTCCTCTGGAAAAACCTGCCCAGCTTCTTGTTTAAGGAGCCAGCCTGAGCTCATGTGCGTTAATTTTAGCAAGATAGACCCGCAGGGTGAGGGAGTCAGTGTAGATCCGTTCCTCAGGGTTCCGTACACTCAGTGGCTGGGATCCACGTTGGTGGATAAGTGGCTGCCACATGCATTGACACGGCTGGTGTCTGCACATCCCACTTATCCACCAACGTGGATCCCAGCTAAAATTAATGCACATGAGCTCAGGCTGGTTAAGGTTTGTCTACCCCTATCTTTTGGCTGATACCCTAGCAGCACCAGTTACACTCTAGAAAAAAGAATTTCTACCTAAGGCGATTAAGTGATCAAGGCCACGGGTTGGCCGAAACGTTTTGTACTTATCGCTCCACCCGAACATTTTCTCAATAAAAGTATTCACATGAATCAAGTATTTCCATCGTATGAGGGCAGTGATTATATATTCTCTGTCTATCAGCTAGACTGGCATCAACTACAACCTCTGATGTAATAGTAACTACAGTTGCTACAATACCTGAAACAGGCACTACATCTCAAGCCATAAAATCTACAGGAATAAGAAAAAGCACTGTTTACTGTTTATTCTCAATCTTTTGCTACTAATTTAATATCCTCAGATGACGAGGCCAGTTCAACGGGAATGAAAACAAGTATAAGCTCAGATGGAACAGTGGTACCCTTAACTATAATCCAGAGTGCAGAATTAACTAAACTGGAATCAACTGAAATTACAACCTCTGAACAAACACTATTATCAACAATTCAGGAAAGTACAAGTACTCCAAATACTGAATCAGGAACTACAATAACTCTTTTATCAACAAATGGAAAAAACACTACATCTTTCCCAGAAATATTAACAAGATTAGACCAATTAAGCTCACCTGCAGTGAGTACAATGGGAAGTTCAAAAATTATGGAAACAACTACAGCTGTAACTGTAAGATCATCTCCAACATTTATAGGTAAGTTAGCATGATGACGCCACAGAAAATTTGCCCTTCCATCTATTTCAGCAAATAGAACTCTGACATAAATTAAATTATGTTTTTTCATGGCATACAATAGAGGAAATAGATACAAATCTGGGAAATGAACCAGTTTTATTTTTTTCTGAACACAACGATTAGGAAGATAAGATACAATAGTAATGTTTAGTATTAAAAATTTGTCTCAACTTCTTAAATAAAATTGAAAAGTTCTTTCAACCAACTTTGCAGTTTACCTTTTATTAATAATCCTCTCCATTTTCAAGGACAGAGGGATTTTTTATTTTTATGATGTACGCCTTGTTGCCTTGGTTATCGACCTCCTCTGCTGTCTACCAGGTGTGGTAGGGCTTCAGAACAAGAAGTGCACTATTTACAGGCTTTTTTCTATAGAAGTTCAGGTGCTATTCAGAAGTTTCCCTATACTCCACCAATGCATCAAAGCAAAGCTATCTCTGTTTGCAGCATCGAAGAGTACACAGTTTGGTCCAGAGACTCAATAATACTACTGATCAGAGCTGTCAGTCATCAGGACAGCACTGCCCTCAGCAGTAGGAAGCTGGAAGGCATCGGAGATGCTCTTGAAAACACATTGTGAGAATTCCCTAAAACCAGGAAACATAATAATCACTGGGCGAACAAAAACACATTAGTAATTTTAGTTTGGATAATTATGTATTTTGATGAATGACAATGCATATGCATAGAATTTGCCATAGATGTATCAAGAGTGGTCCAGCTGATGGTATCCAAAGTGAACTTGAGATCACTTGTCTTCTTCTGCTCGTCAGAGTCAAACAACAAAAAAAAGACTACAAATGTGAAGTCTGTTGTACATGTGTATTAAACTATTTATTAAAGCCAAGTAATACTTATATTTTCCAAGTAACAGATGCATATTCTCATGACTTGTGGGCATCCTAGACCGATCCCCACCATTCAGATGTGTTTAGGGATCTGTGGCATGGCTCCATATAAGAAATTGAAGCTGACTGTTGTTTCTTAAATGGCCAGATAGCAGAGAGTGCTACTCTACAGAGTTTTATACACAGGATCCATGGGAGTAAAAGTGGTCAATCTCACAGTTATTATTAAGCAATATCATATCTTAGAATAAGTCCATCATTTTATAAGATGGGCATTTACATTTACAGACGTTTTATGGCTCTCAGAAATCTGTGACATAAAAAGATTTTGTTCATAAAAGATTATAATTTTATGCAAATGTAGCAAAATGTCAAAAACATACATTTGTTATATCCCTATAATCACAATGTAGAGCAAAATAAAATTACATGTAAATTCCATAGTATAACGCTGGCTATCCTCAATTCTCCTGGACTAGTTGTCAGGCATGTGAGTCATTAAAAAGTGTACGGTAGAGGTAGAGGGGCAAAACAAAAGAGTTAACAGGCACAGTCTGAAATCAGCAGTATAAAACAGTGTGGATCAAAAGAAGGGGCTAGGCAAAGGAATAGTCAAAAACAAGGTCCAAAGTCAGGCAGCAAAAGATTAGAACATCATAACACTAAGGCAGAAGACATGAACTGAACCGAGTAAAGCTACAACCACAGTGGTCTGACCATTGCCAGCCAGATAAATAGCCAGGTGATCTGAAAGGGTGACACCTGGAGGAAGCCTAGCAAGCACAGCTTGTGACTGGGCTGCTGGGCAATCCTAAATTTGCAAGCACTGGCCCTGATTGGACTGTCCCTAATTAGCATGAGGATAGTTAGCACACTCCAATCCCTTTTTTGGTGGCTGGGCTATCCCATTCCAATACTTACAGCTCAGTACATTCATGCCATCTATTGGGCAGCTGAGCTGTCATTCACTGCGTCCCTACAACACAGTGAGTGGCGGATTTGTGGTAGATTTGTGTAACATAGTATGCAGAGTAAAATGTAAAAATAAAAATGGAATAAAAGTTAAACAATACATTCTATGTATGACAAACTTGTCTGAATAAAATCCAGAACTCATTCTACAAAAAAAGAAGCCCTCATAAACTTATGTTGGTGTGAAAAGATTATGATGCTGAGGTCTGATCACCCAAATTTGGCCATGTCCTTTTGGAGTTTAATGTGAAAGTGAACATGCAAGACATATTTTTCTGCATTCACAATGCTACTACCAATGGTGAGGCCCCATATCACCTTGGTTTGGTTGTTGAGGTCCAAGGAGAAAATATTTAATAAATCTTGGCTTTCCAGAAATGTTTCCGAATTGGTTTTCCAAATTTTTCAAAAGCCTTGGTTTTCATTGTATGAAAGGATTTTCCCTTAAATGCATCATCACTGAGAGGTATTGAATATAAATTTCCAACAAATATGATGCTGTTGGATACAAAGCCTGCATAGATAACTGAGCAGATGCATTTTCAGCACATAATAAAGAACACAATTTGCATAAGGTGTTCAGAATAAAACAATTACTGCACAACGTTTATCAATAACCAAGTTATGTTGATATATAATGTATTAGACTGTGGCCCGATTCTAAAGCATCGGGTATTCTAGAATATGCACGTCCCCGTAGTATGTGATTCGCGGCAGACTGTGCCCGTTGCTGATTGGTCGAGGCAACCTTTATGACATCATCGTCGCCATGGCAACCATTATGACATCTACCTCGATACTGTGCCCATCGCTGATTGGACGCGGGATTTCCAGGACAGACAGACAGAAAGACAGACAGACGGAAAAACCCTTAGACAATTATATATATACAGTAGATGGGTATATTCAAAAAGTGGCTCATGTTAGTATACATCTTGCACTTTTCAGTTGAAATACCTAGTTTTGACTGCATTTAAAGATGTTGGTAAAGGGTTTCAAAGTTATTCCCATCGGATAATGTAATTGCATATCACAAACTTCTCAGACCCCACTTATCCTATAAATTAAGGGGCTGCAATATTCAATTAGAAGAACCTCAAACTCATGGTGTGCTTGGAAATGCATGATGGGTCCATGCAAACATAGAAAGAGATATAGATGTAAAATAGTAATCAAAAGAACCTGGCACTCAACTTAATGCTGTGAGAATTTTATTGTAGTACCAAAAAACGTTTCGGTCTAAGGTCTGGACCTTCATCAGTTAGGTACTAATGGGAGTATGCCTTTTTAGTGATTAGAACCCAATAGTAATAACCTGCGTCAATTAGTAGATTAGAGTAGTCATTCTGAGTATGTGCTTAGGCAGCGTGTGTTCCATGATCCAGACGCGGCATCCACCGCTCGAGGATGCCACGTCTGGATCATGGAACACACGTTGCCTAAGCACATACTCAGAATGACTACTCTAAACTACTAATTGACGCAGGTTATTACCATTGGGTTCTAATCACTAAAAACACATTCACCCATTAGTACGTAACTGATGAAGGTCCAGAACTTGGACCGAAACGTTTTTTGGTACTACAATAATATTTTCACAGCATTAAGTTGAGTGCCAGGTTCTTTTGATTATTATCACATGATGTGGGAACCTACCTGAGCATCATCAGTAGTAGTACCCACGTACTCACCTTCCACATAGATGTAAAATAGAACTGTGGCCAGTCAATGAACGTCCCATAAGTTGTACCTCCACTATCATACAGTGATGGCATATCCTAGCTATACGATGGGCCTCCATATATATTAGATTGAATGATTTCAACTAAAACAATCATTCATCATGTAAAACATATGTTGTATTTACCCTCCCTGCAGGCATTTCATTAGATAGTAGTTATATAGGTGAATATTATTTTAATAATAATTATATTTTCTTTTACAGTAACAGAACCGCCAATCCAACAGGTTACTGTAAACCCAGTAAACCAAGCTCCAGTAAACACAACCACAATACCAACTACACAGAGCTCCACTGGTAAGGTTTAGTTACTGTATGTTATATGGTGGATGAGAAATTCATGTCCTTTTGGATGAAACTATGTACAGAATGTCTGCAGACATTGCCTGTAGTCTTCGTGAATCTTATTGTTTTGTACACAACAATCTTTGACTGTTTTCTTTGAAGTTTGAGGTTTTGTCTGAACAATGAAATGTTGTTTATATGGTATTATTATGTTCTATACTATAGTTACGGAAGGAACAGTTCAAACAGCTACAACAAAACTAATAAACCAGTCTACAAATCCAACTACATTAATGACTACACAAAGTTCCACTGGTAGGTAACATTTATGTTCTGTATAATATTATTAGATTTGTCTATGGACTGAGTTTGACATAAAAAATAATTACTCAAAATTGTAAATGCCTTTCTTTACATAGCTACTCAAACAACTATTGTACCACAGACAGATGTAAAGTACATCAACAGAGAAATCACTAGTCGTTACACAATGATTTATTAGAAATTAGACTGTTCTATCTTATGCTAACAAAAATAGTCATATTCTACCACATCTATCCAAAAAAAGTTAATCAATAAACACAACATATAAAGTAGTCATAACAGTTTTAACATCAGAAATAACATTTCTGTATGAATAATGCTTACCGTAATAATAGCTACATTCCCAAAACTTCATTGGTCTCAAAAGAAATAGATATAACATACAAAGCCATAATTACGGAATAAAAGTTAGAATTTATCAAATTAGGAAAATCTGAATATCAATCGTTGCTTACTCTAATTCCATTAGAACAGAAAAATAATAAATAACGTCATAAAGAGTTTAGCAAAATTTATATAAAGTTCAGAACATCTGATAAGGTGCATAGTCCTAGAGTTCAGGTGCATCTTTATTAAAAACATAATTAATCAGTAAGAATATTTGGGCATATTTCATCTACAACGGAATTCAAGGGAACCCACCACAGCAGCATAACCAGTTTCATCAACACAAGGTTAAAACATAATTTCCAAATGTAACTGTGTAACCCTGTTTCTATACCACAATTCATCTTATCATCCAACTACGGTATTGTATAAATAATAATTCCATCTTAGTTTGGTTAGGAGTAAATTGTTCAGAAGGAATGTGAAGTCTGCTGTCTGTCAGCAGCTGCTGATTGACTACAGCTACCACGTGGCACCCCTCCTTTCACCCGCCAGATGTTGATGTCAGGAGACCAGTGGTGAACACAGTGCAGAGTTGAGGGACACAAGCATGTTCTCAAGAACATGGCTTAGGCGTGGCACATGTCGGGAGCTAAATGGCCTACGAGGGAAGGATATTCAGATACCCAAGAGGGTAATATGTAAAACAATAATCTTTTGATATTACACTACCTACTGCAGTCATTTTTTCATTTAAAAACATGTTGGTAGTCCTCTGGGGTTACGTTTTTAAAGTGTAGCAGTGTCTATCTGATGTAAAAAAAAATCAATGGCGTTTTGAAGGCACATTACATTTAAAGGGATTGTCCAGCACATTTATATTGATGGCCTATCCTTAGGATATGAAATTAATATCAGATCGGTAAGGATTCGACACCTGGCATCCCCACCAATTCACCAAATTTTTCATGTTGAACTGGACACAGAATGTAATAGTGGCTACAGAGCCTCTCCATTGTGGAGATATTAGCTGTCAAATATTTAGCACCTATTGAGTTAACTTTAGTTAAATCCAAATGGGAGTTATTAGATTTTTTCACTAGGGGTGTGTACTTCTGCCTACTGTATGACGCTGACCAATCATAAGCAAACAGCAGCATAGAAATGCAGAAGGATCTGTGATGATTAGTGTTGAGCATTCCGATACTGCAAGTATCGGGTATCGGCCGATACTTGCGGGTATCGGAATTCCGATACCGAGATCCGATACTTTTGTGGTATCGGGTATCGGTATCGAAACAACATTAATGTAAAAATGTGTAAAAGAGAGAATTAAAATAAAAAATATTGCTATACTCACCTCTCCGACGCAGCCTGCACCTTACCGAGGGAAGCGGCAGCGTTCTTTGTTTAAAATTCGCGCTTTTCTTTCCTTTACGTGAAGTCCCGGCTTGTGATTGGTTGCGTCGCAGTCACATGGGCGACGCAACCAATCACAGCAAGCCGTGACGTAATTTCAGGTCCTTAAGGATTTTAAAATTACGTCCCGGCTTTGTGATTGGTTGCGTCGCAGTCACATGGGCGACGCAACCAATCACACCAAGCCGTGACGTAATTTCAGGCCCTTAAGGATTTTAAATTTACGTCCCGGCTTTGTGATTGGTTGCGTCGCAGTCACATGGGCGACGCAACCAATCACAAGCCGTGACGTCACGGGAGGCTGGACACGCGCGCATTTTAAAATGCGCGCTTGTCCAGCCTCCCGTGACGTCCCGGCTTGTGATTGGTTGCGTCGCGGTCAACCAATCACAAGCCGGGAGGCTGGACACGCGCGCATTTTAAAATGCGCGCTTGTCCAGCCTCCCGTGACGTCCCGGCTTGTGATTGGTTGCGTCGCGGTCAACCAATCACAAGCCGGGAGGCTGGACACGCGCGCATTTTAAAAATTTTAAAATGCGCGCGTGTCCAGCCTCCCGGCTTGTGATTGGTTGACCGCGACGCAACCAATCACAATCCGGGACGTCACGGGAGGCTGGACAAGCGCGCATTTTAAAATGCGCGCGTGTCCAGCCTCCCGGCTTGTGATTGGTTGACCGCGATGCAACCAATCACAAGCCGGGACGTCACGGGAGGCTGGACAAGCGCGCATTTTAAAATGCGCGCGTGTCCAGCCTCCCGTGACGTCACGGCTTGTGATTGGTTGCGTCGCCCATGTGACTGCGACGCAACCAATCACAAAGCCGGGACGTAATTTTAAAATCCTTAAGGGCCTGAAATTACGTCACGGCTTGCTGTGATTGGTTGCGTCGCCCATGTGACTGCGACGCAACCAATCACAAAGCCGGGACGTAATTTTAAAATCCTTAAGGACCTGAAATTACGTCACGGCTTGCTGTGATTGGTTGCGTCGCCCATGTGACTGCGACGCAACCAATCACAAAGCCGGGACTTCACGTAAGGAAAGAAAAGCGTGAATTTTAAGCAAACAACGCTGCCGGTTCCCTCGGAGAGGTGAGTATAGCAATATTTTTTATTTTAATTCTTTCTTTTACACATTAATATGGTTCCCAGGGCCTGAAGGAGAGTTTCCTCTCCTTCAGACCCTGGGAACCATCAGGAATACCGTCCGATACTTGAGTCCCATTGACTTGTATTGGTATCGGGTATCGGTATCGGATTGGATCCGATACTTTGCCGGTATCGGCCGATACTTTCCGATACCGATACTTTCAAGTATCGGACGGTATCGCTCAACACTAGTGATGATATCATCAGAGTGCATAGAAATGCAGAAGTGCATGCACCCAGTGAAAACTATCCTATAGCACCCACTTGGACTTAACTAACGCTAACTCATTAGGTGGCAAATATTTGGTTGATAATATCTCCGCTATGGGGAGGTGAAATTAAAAAAATATTTTTATTCTGCTCTGAGCTGCTATTACATGGCATGTCCTGTTCAACATGAAAAATTTGGAAATCAAGTATATAAACTTATATATAATCAACTAAAGAAAATATACACGTTGTATAAGAAAAACATGGCACTCCATTGTTGAAATGCTGGCCCGGCCCGTAATCAATAGTTTAAAAAAACTTGGCACTCGAAATTCAAAGAAAAAAGTGGTTCAATTATTATCCATCCAGGCAATAATAGTTGAACGTTTTCGGTCCTTATTTGGACCTTCTTCAGAACAAACTATTTCAGCGGTGTGGATATCTCCTTAATTATATTGTCTCAGTGGGAGATAAAAAGTGCCTGTTGCCTGGGTTTGATGCATATGGCAACTGAGTGTCCATGTGGTATGTTAGCTCGGGTTCTGTACTATGTGTCCGGTAAGAGGAGTCAGCGCTTCTGTTCGCTGCGAGCTGCTTCGCAGACCCACAGGGTCACGGTTTTTTTAGACAACTAAAGAAAATAGTTTGGGTTAGTTTTGGATATGAGATTTTCCTAGCATTGGACAGTTATATTGTACATTTCTACATTTATTAGCATTAAAAATAAACTACACAAGGGACAGTCTGTGATAGAAACAGTAGCTGAAGGGTCAAAAATATTTTTTAAGCTATTGCAGCCTGGGTTTGGCAAGTTGCAGAACAACATTTCTTAAATTACTTATTAAAAACTTGATCTTAGGGATGTTTTCTCTGAGTTTACAAATTTCAAGCATTTTCTCATACTAACTAAGCAAATAAAGAAATCAGTGTCTGTTTCCCAAGCTGCCTGATGATGTCAACAAGCTATTTTTATAATTACTAAGGTAGTGTAGATGACATAGATGTCTTCAACTGTATTAATAAAACAGATACTTAGTGACGTGGAAAAGTATGGCCAAACTACTGCATATTGGACCATTTTAACCTGTTACCTAGGAACCATCCCAGCTAGAATGAAAACCATAACTCATAAATAGGTGTAACCATACCTCTGATGCAAGCCCATCCACTTTAATCAAGGGCATCACTGACTTCCTCACCGTCAACTACTGTGACATAGTTTAAGCTACCCATACCCTTGCTTCACTAAGCTAGTTTCAAGAAAGATTAGGGTAGGCGGTAGGGCCATTATTTGGTCATGGGTCCAGCTCGAATGCAGATTTCTTCTCCTCTTCTTTAAACAAGTACTGAACCCAATCCTTATTCCAGATAATTACAGCCAAACAAACCAAGTTTTTTTACTCATGAGATATAACTGTCTCACTCTTCTCCCCCGACTCCCACATCTCTTCTCCTTCCATGCTAATTAACCCTTTCATTTTCTCCACCACTTAAAAACCTATCTGGGCCTTTACTTAACTGAGCCTGCTCCTATCTGGGCCTTTACTTAACTGAGCCTGCTCTGGTCCTCTCTTAGACCGCCTTTTTTTTCCTTTTGTGACATAGTGCACCCTGGGGCACATTCACTTGGCAACAGGATTAAAGCACTCAGGCATGGTTTCTCAAAAAACAGTCTATTTGGTTTATTTAGGCATCATAAACCATACCATGACAGTTCATTATATACCTCCCTGGAACATAACAACCACCGACAGTCTGTTCCAATGGCAGATACTTCTCTGCTCGTAACTCCCTTTATCAGGAGTTACCTTACAGGAGCTCCTGCTCCACACACTGACTCCTGTCAGTCCTGCTTTCCAGAGAAGCTGCTGAACTAGGATCACCATCCGTGTGACCAGGGCACTTCAGATAGTCCAGACCCACAGACCGAACTGTAGCTTCCCCAACACAGTAGCCAACTCAGGCTCTGCAGATATGGCCTCTTCGTGCGCTATTCAGGAAGTCCAGTCCCAGGCACTTCCAACATACAGGCCTTCAGTCCATGGCCTCACCATGTGCTTCCAGGAATCCTGTCCACTCCAGGACATTCCAACACAGACCATCCAGGACTTTACACACCGACCATTCTGGCTTATTCACTCTGAACATGTGACCCAAACCCTGGTCACATTATGTAGCTGTAACCACCCCCATAGGTGGGAGGTGTGTGTGTGGTTAGCCAGACCCACCCACCTCTCCAGCTAACCCTGCAAGCCTCCCTTTACAAACTATACAAATACTTGTGGTACTACAGGTCCCAGAACAACAATACTACAGGCTAACAGAGCAGACTCCCTCTGCGACACATACTGGCCCTTTACAATCATGCTGGACACTGTTCCATTATCACCATTACAGATATGCCTCCATGCGTATCCTGAGCAGCGCATTAATAACACCAGGAAAGAAGAAACCCAGCTTGCTCTATATATGTCATTCAATACTGCACATGCCTTGTACTTGCAGATGTTATATGAGGTTAGAAGGTGATGCCAGCAGCTGCGTATCCCCAAAATGTTAAACATCATCCACAGTACATTAAAATATATACATTCCATTTGCAATTAGATAGGCGATCCAATGTCAATGCATTTTGGGATGTTGCAGTTTTAGATGAGCGACCAGTTATTAAGGGTAAAATACAGATACCAGTCAATCAGCAACAAATCAGCAGAAAATCAATCAGCTCGTCGATACATATATATGTTTATGCAATAACAACTTGCCAATAAAAATAAATGCAAATTATATATAGAGACACAAATTACCGCCACATATTAATATAGAAGAATAACGTCTTGTTTTTTTTTGTTAATGTAAACATAATGGCACAAATGATAATCAGTAATGAAATCTAAAAGGTTTCCCTATTGAGTTATTGTTTATGGAAATTCCCACCTAGGTTTGATTATACATTAGATCCACTATACTATCGTTATCACGTACATCTGAAAAATGGGATGACACAGCTGAAATATTTGTATTTTTTGTTGGTTAACATGTCACTATTGTCTTGGTATTGTAGTTTTTGGATGCATGTTGTGAAATTTATATACCGGTTGTTACACGCTGTATAAGTAACCAGATATAATGTTTAACAAAACTGGGATTCCATATGTTTGTCTTGTCTGATTTTATAACTTCAATTAGTAATGAAAATATGGAGAAACATACATGATATTGAAACATTTTAAGTTAGTGGCTGATCCATAAATAGTCTAGGAGATGGCGTCTGTCAAGTATCATCAACATCAGACATCATTTTTTCTAATACAATAATCTAATGAATTTAAAATGGAAGAAATGTCCGGACGATATTACAAATGGCATTATACTGTTGAACTAGGCACAGTGATTTCTGGTTCAGCGTGTTTGGCTGATAGCCTTCATTTTAGCACAAAACTTCTATTGTGTTTATTTGTGAAATTTAATTTAAAGTGTAACCATTGTTAGCATTTTTATCTCATAAATCAATAATTCATAAAAAAAATAAGCAACTTTGTAACATATGTTATCAGAGAAATCTGCTTCTTTCTTTGCCTGGACTGATCATTCATTCTCAAAATTCTCAAGAGGCAAAATCTGTATTCCGTGAAGACAGCTTTTCCCATTACTGAGATAGGAGATGGCAGTTTCTACTGATGAAATTCTATGTAGGGAGGGAAGGATTAGGGAGGAGGAGGCCAATTCTTGCTTGTATTTTACTTTCCTGTCTATTCCGTTTTTTTGTAAATCTCCTATACGGTTCCAGAGATATGGGATTTTTTATTTGGTGCTAATTTTTATGGTCTCTATCCAATGGGCGTTGGTAACAGGATCCTCATGTGGATGTCTTACACTGCTCTGCATAATTAGTTTGTGAACGATGACCCTTTGGTAAAGGACATAAAAATGAGCACTAAATAAAAAGGCTCTTATCTCTGGATACATATGGTGAAATGAAAAAACAAAAAGCAGAATAATCAAGGGTGCAGCATAAGTGACAGGTCCTCTTTAAGACACCAAAGAGGATAAACACGGCTACAAATTATAATCTTTATTAAACAATTATTAAAAGAACAACACATGGTTGTAGCCCACACAAGGTAAGGAACCAGAAGGACAGAGAGGTGGCTGGCCACCTGATCACTTGGATAACATGAAATTAGTACATACGTGCCACTTTAGATGTCTCTGCATTGTGAACTAAACAGGACAGTACAGTAATAGCGGTTACCAAGAAGAGACGCCAAGCACAAGTAGAAGGAAAGCACGTAACACACTGATCATCATCATAAGGAAACAATGAAACTTTTACTAAAAGAGTAAAAGAGATACAGGTAGCCACCCTCACCCAGGGCACTTGTAATTATTTTGGCTAGTGTCTGCAGACTGGGTTCGGCAAGCTGAAATATGTACCCTTGCAGGACAACATTTCTTACATTACATTTTCATGACTTGATCTTAGGGATGTTTTCTCACATGAGTTGACAAGTTTTAAACATTTTCTCATAATAACTAAGCAAGTTAAGCAATCAGTGATTCTTTCCAAAGTGGACTCATGATTTCGGCAATATCAACTCTTGACCTCCCGCACGTCCTCCTCCTGGTTTGGTGCAGGCTACTTCCATAACTATGTGGAGACATATAGTTCATCATCAGCTGTACTTTTTACTTTGTGTCTCTCAAACCCAATGTTTAAACTTTTATAAAGGTTTTCTTTATGTTCTAGTGGATAAAAAATTACCATTGCATTTACAAGGGATTTATCTTACCTTCCTTTGGATTAATTGTCATATTTAAGAATACGAGGTTGAACTTGATGGGCTTAAGTCTTTTTAATGTTCTATACAGTATATACGTACCAATCACAAAGGGAAAAATGGCGGCCAACAATAACAGTACTGTTTATGCAATTTTATGTCTCATACACATTGCATATCATAATCTTGGCCATTAGCATAATAATTAGTGATAAGGACAGGATATATCCTATTTTACAGCATTGCAAAATATATTCCTAATGTTAAACCTCTGGTGATGTTGTGCAGTGACAAGGTATTGATATATTCTCTCTGTTGCCAAGATCCCATCATTTAATTCCTATGTTCTTTCTTCAGTTGAGGCTCCGATTGTTCCTGTAACTAATGCGCCTGTGCAGCAGCCCAATGGACCCAACACAACAACAGCATCAACTACAGGTGGGCTACCAAATTCTCTCATATATTCCCTCATCTGTAACTATGATCAGTCCTTAGTGAGAAATATCATTTCATGTTTTATATTATCAACAGAAGTGAGTCCAACAGTCAGTAGTACAGGACCAGTCCAGACAGTGAGCCAGTCTTCTACCACTACCAATGTGCCCACCTCTACAGTATCTGCTACAGATGCCACTTCAGAACCATCTACCACAGGTATGCCACTATTACGAACAATTCAGATTTTTAATTCACTATTAGTTATTATTATTACTATTAGTTTAAAAATACACATGTCTGGAAACTATTTTCAGGGAGATGTTAACGGATCTGTCATTTTTATTAGGCTTCTTTATATAGTCATTGTAATAGAAAATTGCCCTAATGTTAACTGAATATGGCTCAGATTTATTCCTTACCACCTTACTACTGCTGACGTAATACACATTACTAATAAGTTAGACTTCAAATTTCCAATATAGGCACTGCTAAAGGGAAATATTTGATATTACTTTTATTTTTTTTTTACATAAGTAACTATAAAAAACATCAGTAAGGATATGTTGACGGATCTGTTATTTTGACTGGGGTTCTCTATTTAGTCATAGCAATGCAAAACTGTCCTTTATGTTAATAGAATATCACTCACATTTTTTTATTACCACCTTACTACTATTATGTAATGACTTTTGCTGTAATGACTTTTTCTATGTAGACAATGTTATTATACTCATTCTTTTCTCTTCTCTTAGCTGCAGCCTCATCAACAGGATCCACAGTGAATCCAACAGTCAGTAGTACAGGACCAGTCCAGACAGTGAGCCATTCTTCTACCACTACCACTGTGCCCGCCTCTACAGTATCTCCTACAGATGCCACTTCACAACCATCTACCACAGGTATGCCACTTTTATGAACAATTCAGATTTTCAAATCACTTTAATTTTTTTTTTAAACCTAAATATCTATCTAAAAACTATCATGTAGGAGATGCTGAAGAATCTGTTATTTTTGCTAGGTTTCCCTAGTCATTGCAATGCAAAGTTGTCCACAACTTAAACATATTATTGCACCAAATTTTTCATTACCACCTTACTACTGCTGACATAACATTCATTAATGATAAGCTGGAATACACCGTTTCCTATGTAGGTGCAATTAATATACTTATATCTCTTCTCTTAGCTACAGCTCCAACACCAGGATCCACAGAGAGCCCAACAGTCAGTAGTACAGGACCAGTCCAGACAGTGAGCCAGTCTTCTACCACTACCAATGTGCCCACCTCTACAGTATCTCCTACAGATGCCACTTCAGCACCATCCACCACAGGTAGGCCACCTTTACGAGAAATTCAGATTTTCACATTATTTTCATCTTTTTAATTAAATAAATATCTGAAAACCATCATGGGATATTGAAGGATCTGTTATTTTTACTTGGATTTCTTATTTAGTCATTGTAATGGAAAGTTATCCAAGATGTTATTAGAACATGGCTCAGATTTCTTCATTGCCATTTTACTACTGCTGACATGATAATCATAATTAATAAGCTAGAATACACTTTTGTAGACAATCTTATTATACTTATAACATATCTCTTCTCTTAGCTGCTGCTCCAACAACAGGATCCACAGTGAGTCCAACAGTCAGTAGTACAGGACCAGTCCAGACAGTGAGCCAGTCTTCTACCACTACCAATGTGCCCGCCTCTACAGTATCTCCTACAGATGCCACTTCAGCACCATCTACCACAGGTAGGCCACCTTTACGAGCAATTCAGTTTTTCACATTATTTTCAGTTTTTTTAAATTAAATAAATATCTGGAAACCATCATGAGATATTGATGGATCTGTTATTTTTACTAGGATTACTTATTTAGTCATTGTAATGGAAAGTTATCCATGATGCTAATAGAACATGGCTCAGATTTCTTCATTATCAGCTTACTAATGCTAACATAATAATCATAAATAATTAGCTAGAATAGACTTTTTCCTATATAGACAATGTTATTATTCTTATAACATATCTCTTCTCTTAGCTTCAGCTAAAACAACAGGAGCCACAGAGAGTCCAACAGTCAGTAGTACAGGACCAGTCCAGACAGTGAGCCAGTCTTCTACCACTACCACTGTGCCCACCTCTACAGTATCTCCTACAGATGTCACTTCACAACCATCTACCACAGGTAGGCCACCTTTACCAGCAACTCACATTTGCTTTTGTTTCTTTCTACAAAACACCTTTTTGTTATCTAATCAGGGAGGAGATCTTGACTGAGCTCATATTTTTACTAGACTTCCCTAAATAATCAATATAGAAAAAATTGCTCCTAGCTCAGATTTCCTCATTACCACATTACTGCTGCTACATAATAATCATCATTACTACTAAGATTAAAAAGACGAGTTCCTCTTTTGCAGCATTGCCATAGACTTTCCTAATGTCATAAACCTCTGTGACATTATACAGTAACAGTGTATTTCTTCTGTCGCCAAGAACTCATCATTTAATTCCTATGTTCTTTCCTCAGCTGAGGCTCTGATTGTTCCAGTAACTAATGCGCCTGTGCAGCAGCCCAATGGACCCAACACAACAACAGCATCAACTACAGGTGGGCTACCAAACTCTCTCATATATTCCCTCATCTGTAACTATGATTGGTCCTTAGAGAGTAACATCATTTCATGCTTTATGTTATCAACAGAAGTGAGTCCAACAGTCAGTAGTACAGGGCCAGTCCAGACAGTGAGCCAATCTTCTACCACTACCACTGTGCCCACCTCTACAGTATCTCCTACAGATGTCACGTCACAACCATCTACCACAGGTAGGCCACCTTTACAAGCAATTCAGTTTTTCACATTATTTTCAGTTTTTTTAATTAAATAAATATCTGGAAACCATCATGAGATATTGATGGATCTGTTACTTTTACTAGGATTACTTATTTAGCCATTGTAATGGAAAGTTATCCATGATGCTAATAGAAAATGGCTCAGATTTCTTCATTATCAGCTTACTAATGCTGACATAATAATCTACTATATAATTGTCTAAGGGGTACTTCCGTCTTTCTGTCTGTCCTTCTGTCTGTAACGGAAATCCCGCATCGCTGATTGGTCTCGCCAGCTGCCTGTCCTGGCTGCCGCGACCAATCAGCGACAGGCACAGTCCGGCCGAGAATTAGTCCCTCCCTACTTCCGTCCAGTCAGTCCCCAGCACCCGCATACTCCCCTCCAGTCAGCGCTCACACAGAGTTGATGCCAGCGTTAACGGACCGCATTATGCCGCGGGTAATGCACTCCGTTAACGCTGCTATTAACTGTGTGTGTCACCAACTTTTTACTATTGATGCTGCCTATGCAGCATCAATAGTAAAAAGATGTCATGTTAAAAATAATAAAAAAACAAAAAACTGCTATTCTAACCTTCCGTAGTCCGCCGAGGCATTGCGAAACTGCAAAGTCATCTGGGTAATTTCGCAATGCATCCTGGGAACGGAAGATGGCGGCAGCCGCGCGCATCGGCACAGCTTTGCTGGATCCCGGTGGGTGAGTATATAACTATTTTTTATTTTTAATTATTTTTTTTACATTGATATGGTGCCCACACTGCTAAATACTACGTGGGCTGTGTTATATACCGCGTGACTGCTATATACTACCTGGCCAGTGTTAGATACTATGTGGGCAGTGTTATATACTGCGTGGGCTGTTATATACTGCATGGTCTGTGCTATATATTACGTGGCCAGTGTTATATACTGCATGGCCTGTGTTATATATTACGTCGCCTGTGTTATATACTACGTGGCTCACTTCAGCACTATCTACTACAGGTATGCTACTTTAGTGAACAATCCAGTTTTTCAAATCACTTTTATTTTTTATTTTTCTTACCCAAACATCTATCTAAAAACTATCATGGAGGGGATGCTGAAAAATCTGTTATATTTGCTAGGTTTCCCTAGTCATTGCAATGCAAAGTTGTCAACAACTTAACCCCTTAATCCCGTATGACGTACTATCCCGTCAAGGTGACCTGGGACTTAATTCCGGGTGACGGGATAGTACGTCATACGCGATCGGCCGCGCTCACGGGGGGAGCGCGGCCGATCGCGGCCGGTTGTCAGCTGCCTATCGCAGCTGACATCCGGCACTATGTGCCAGGAGCGGTCACAGACCGCCCCCGGCACATTAACCCCCGGCACACCGCGATCAAACATGATCGCGGTTTACCGGCGGTATAGGGAAGCATCGCGCAGGGAGGTGGCTCCCTGCGGGCTTCCCTGAGACCCCCGGAGCAACGCGATGTGATCGCGTTGCTGCGAGGGTCTCCTACCTCCTTCCTGGCTGCAGGTCCCGGATCCAAGATGGCCGCGGCATCCGGGTCCTGCAGGGAAGGAGGTGGCTTACCGAGTGCCTGCTCAGAGCAGACGCTGGTAAGCCTGCACCGATGTAAGTGAGATGTAAGTGTGCTGTGCACACTATCAGATCATCGATCTGTGATGTCCCCCCCTGGGACAAAGTAAAAAATTAAAAAAAATTTTTTTTCCACATGTGTAAAAAAAAAATAAAAAAATTCCTAAATAAATAATCAAAAAAAATATATATTATTCCCATAAATACATTTCTTTATCTAAATAAAAAAAACAAAACAATAAAAGTACACATATTTAGTATCAACGTCATCTTGTCCCGCAAAAAAGAAGCTACCATACAGCATCATCAGCTAAAAAATAAAAAAGTTATAGTCCTGAGAATAAAGCGATACCAAAATAATTATGTTTTCTATAAAATAGTTTTTATCGTATAAAAGCGCCAAAACATAAAAAAATGATATAAATGAGATATCACTGTAATCGTACTGACCCGTCGAATAAAACTGCTTTATCAAATTTACCAAACGCGGAACGGTATAAACGCCTCTCCCAAAAGAAATTCATGAATAGCAGGTTTTTGGTCATTCTGCCTCACAAAAATCGGAATAAAAAGTGATCAAAAACGGTCACGTGTCCGAAAATGTTACCAATAAAAACGTCAACTCCTCCCGCAAAAAACAAGACCTCACATGACTCTGTGGAGCAAAATGTGGAAAAATTATAGGTCTCAAAATGTGGAGACGCAAAAACTTTTTTGCTATAAAAAGCGTCGCTGGTTTCACACTTGCGTTTTTGTCTGCAGCGTTTTTTGCACAAAAAAACGCATGCGTTTTTTCCCTATATTTAACATTGAAAACGCATGCGTTTTTTTGTACGGGTTTGGTCGCGTTTTCAAACGCATGCGTTTTTTTCTGCATGCGTTCATTTTCAGAAATACAACCTGCAGTATTTTCTTGCGTTTTTAAGCACATGCGTTTGCGTTAAAAACGCATGCGTTTTTATCGAAAAAAAAACAGAAAACACACTGAAAAGCCACCCACCACCATCAAGGTGATAAAGAGATCCAAACCCTAACCCTAACTCTACCCCTAACCTCACCCCTAACCGTTTAATGAACATTTTCTGACAGTCATAGTGCCACGTATTTCAGTGCCACGTATTTCAGTTGCACGTATTTCAGTTGCACGTATTTCAGTGCCACGTATTTCAGTGCCACGTATTTCAGTGCCACGTTTTTCAGTGCCACGTATCACGTATTTCAGTGCCACGTGTTTCAGTGCCACGTATTTAAGTGCCACGTATCACGTATTTCAGTGCCATGTGTTTCAGTGCCACGTATTTAAGTGCCACATATCACGTATTTCAGTGCCACGTATCACGTATTTCAGTGCCACATATTTAAGTGCCACGGATTTCAGTTGCACGTATTTCAGTTGCACTTATTTCAGTGCCACGTATTTCAGTGCCACGTATTTCAGTGCCACGTATTTCAGTGCCACGTATTTCAGTGCCACGTGTTTCAGTGCCACGTATTTAAGTGCCACGTGTTTCAGTGCCACGTATCACGTATTTCAGTGCCACGTATTTCAGTGCCACGTATTTCAGTGCCACGTATTTCAGTCACGTTTAGGGTTAGGGGTAGGGGTAGGGTTAGGGTTAGGGCTAGGGTTGGAGGCAAAGTTAGGGTTAGGGTTGGGGCTAAAGTTAGGGTTTGGATTACATTTACGGTTTGGATTAGGGTTGGGATTAGAATTATGGGTGTGTCAGGGCTAGGGGTGTGGTTAAGGGTTATCGTTGGGATTAGGGTTAGGGGTGTGTTTGGGTTAGGGTTTCAGGTAGAATTGGGGAGTTTCCACTGTCCAGGCACATCAGGGGCTCTCCAAGCGCGACATGGCGTCCAATCTCAATTCCAGCCAATTCTGCGTTGAAAAAGTAAAACAGTGCTCCTTCCCTTCCGAGCTCTCCCGTGCGCCCAAAAAGGGGTTTACCCCAACATATGTGTTATCAGCGTACTCGGGACAAATTGAACAACAACTTCTGGGGTCCAAGTTCTCATGTTATCCTTAGGAAAATAAAAATTTGGGGGGCTAAAAATCATTTTTGTGGGAAAAAAAAGATGTTTTATTTTCACGGCTCTGCGTTATAAACTGTAGTGAAACACTTGGGGGTTCAAAGTTCTCACAACACATCTAGATAAGTTCCTTGGGAGGTCTAGTTTCCAATATGGGGTCACTTGTGGGGGGTTTGTACTGTTTGGGTACATCAGGGGCTCTGCAAATGCAACGTGACGCCTGCAGACCAATCCATTTAAGGCTGCATTCCAAATGGCGCTCCTTCCCTTCCGAGCTCTGTCATGCACCCAAACAGTGGTTCCCCCCCACATATGGGGTATCAGCGTACTCAGGACAAATTGGACAACAACTTTTGGGGTCTAATTTATCCTGTTATCCTTGTGAAAATACAAAACTGGGGGCTAAAAAATCATTTTTGTGAAAAAAAAAAGGAATTTTTATTTTCACGGCTTTGCGCTATAAACTTTAGTGAAACACTTGGGTGTTCAAAGTTCTCAAAACACATCTAGATAAGTTCCTTGGGAGGTCTAGTTTCCAATATGGGGTCACTTGTGGGGGGTTTGTACTGTTTGGGTACATCAGGGGCTCTGCAAATGCAACGTGACGGCTGCTGACCAATCCATTTAAGTCTGCATTCCAAATGGCGCTCCTTCCCTTCCGAGCTCTGTCATGTGCCCAAACAGTGGTTCCCCCTACATATGGGGTATCAGCGTACTCAGGACAAATTGGAAAACAAATTTTGGGGTCCAATTTATTCTGTTACCCTTGTAAAAATACAAAGCTGGGGGCTAAAAAATCATTTTTGAGAAAAAAAATATATATTTTCACGGCTCTGCGTTATAATCTGTAGTGAAACACTTGGGGGTTCAAAGCTCTCAAAACACATCTAGATAAGTTCCTTAGGGGGTCTACTTTCCAAAATGGTGTCACTTGTGGGGGGTTTTAATGTTTAGGCACATCAGGGGCTCTCCAAACGCAACATGGCGTCCCATCTCAATTCCAGTCAATTTTGCATTGAAAAGTCAAATGGCGCTCCTTCCCTTCCAAGCTCTGCCATGCGCCCAAACAATGGTTTACACCCACATATGGGGTATCAGCGTACTCAGGACAAATTGCACAACATTTTTTGGGGTCCAATTTCTTCTCTTACCCTTGGGAAAATAAAAAATTGGGGGCGAAAAGATCATTTTTGTGAAAAAATATGATTTTTTATTTTTACGGCTCTGCATTATAAACTTCTGTGAAGCACTTGGTGGGTCAAAGTGCTCACCACACATCTAGATAAGTTCCTTAGGGGGTCTACTTTCCAAAATGGTGTCACTTGTAGGGAGTTTCAATCTTTAGGCACATCAGGGGCTCTCCAAACGCAACATGGCGTCCCATCTCAATTCCAGTCAATTTTGCATTGAAAAGTCAAATGGCGCTCCTTCCCTTCCAAGCTCTGCCATGCGCCCAAACAATGGTTTACACCCACATATGGGGTATCAGCGTACTCAGGACAAATTGCACAACATTTTTTGGGGTCCAATTTCTTCTCTTACCCTTGGGAAAATAAAAAATTGGGGGTGAAAAGATCATTTTTGTGAAAAAATATGATTTTTTATTTTTACGGCTCTGCATTATAAACTTCTGTGAAGCACTTGGTGGGTCAAAGTGCTCACCACACATCTAGATAAGTTCCTTAGGGGGTCTACTTTCCAAAATGGTGTCACTTGTAGGGGGTTTCAATGTTTAGGCACATCAGGGGCTCTCCAAACGCAACATGGCGTCCCATCTCAATTCCAGTCAATTTTGCATTGAAAAGTCAAATGGCGCTCCTTCCCTTCCAAGCTCTGCCATGCGCCCAAACAATGGTTTACACCCACATATGGGGTATCAGCGTACTCAGGACAAATTGCACAACATTTTTTGGGGTCCAATTTCTTCTCTTACCCTTGGGAAAATAAAAAATTGGGGGCGAAAAGATCATTTTTGTGAAAAAATATGATTTTTTTTTTTACGGCTCTGCATTATAAACTTCTGTGAAGCACTTGGTGGGTCAAAGTGCTCATCACACATCAAGATAAGTTCCTTAGGGGGTCTACTTTCCAAAATGGTGTCACTTGTAGGGGGTTTCAGTGTTTAGGCACATCAGGGGCTCTCCAAACGCAACATGGCGTCCCATCTCAATTCCAGTCAATTTTGCATTGAAAAGTCAAATGGCGCTCCTTTCCTTCCGAGCTCTGCCATGCGCCCAAACAGTGGTTTACCCCCACATATGGGGTATCAGCGTACTCAGGACAAATTGTACAACAACTTTGGGGGTCCATTTTCTCCTGTTACCCTTGGTAAAATAAAACAAATTGGAGCTGAAATAAATTTTGTGTGAAAAAAAGTTAAATGTTCATTTTTATTTAAACATTCCAAAAATTCCTGTGAAACACCTGAAGGGTTAATAAACTTCTTGAATGTGGTTTTGAGCACCTTGAGGGGTGCAGTTTTTAGAATGGTGTCACACTTGGGTATTTTCTATCATATAGACCCCTCAAAATGACTTCAAATGAGATGTGGTCCCTAAAAAAAAATGGTGTTGTAAAAATGAGAAATTGCTGGTCAACTTTTAACCCTTATAACTCCGTCACAAAAAAAAATTTTGGTTCCAAAATTGTACTGATGTAAAGTAGACATGTGGGAAATGTTACTTATTAAGTATTTTGCGTGACATATGTCTGTGATTTAAGGGCATAAAAATTCAAAGTTGGAAAATTGCAAAATTTTCAAAATTTTCTCCAAATTTCCATTTTTTTCACAAATAAACGCAAGTTATATCGAATAAATTTTACCACTAACATGAAGTACAATATGTCATGAGAAAACAATGTCAGAATCGCCAAGATCCGTCAAAGCGTTCCAGAGTTATAGCCTCATAAAGGGACAGTGGTCAGAATTGTAAAAATTGGCCCGGTCATTAACGTGCAAACCACCCTCGGGGCTTAAGGGGTTAAACATATTATGGCTCCAAATTTTTCATTACCACCTTACTACTGCTGACATAACATTCATTAATGATAAGCTGGAATACACCATTTCCTATGTAGGTGCAATTAATATACTTATATCTCTTCTCTTAGCTACAGCTCCAACACCAGGATCCACAGAGAGTCCTACAGTCAGTAGTACAGGACCAGTCCAGACAGTGAGCCAGTCTTCTACCACTACCAATGTGCCCACCTCTACAGTATCTCCTACAGATGCCACTTCAGCACCATCCACCACAGGTAGGCCACCTTTAGAGCAATTTAGATTTTCATATTATATTCATTTTTTTAATATACGGTAATACACATCTGAAAACCATCATGGGATATTGATGGATCTGTTATTTTTATTAGGATTCCTTATTTGGTCATTGCAATGGAAAGTTATCCAAGATGTTATTAGAACATGGCTCAGATTTCTTCATTGCCATTTTACTACTGCTGACATACTAATCATAATTAATAAGCTAGAATACACTTTTGTAGACAATGTTATTACACTTATAATATATCTCTTCGCTTAGCTACAGCTCCAACAACAGGAGCCACAGAGAGTCCAACAGTCAGTAGTACAGGACCAGTCCAGACAGTGAGCCAGTCTTCTACCACTACCACTGTGCCCACCTCTACAGTATCTCCTACAGATGTCACTTCAGCACTATCTACCACAGGTAGGCCACCTTTACCAGCAACTCACATTTGCTTTTGTTTCTTTCTACAAAACACCTTTTTGTTATCTAATCAGGGAGGAGATCTTGACTGATCTCATATTTTTACTAGGCTTCCCTAAATAATCAATATAGAAAAAATTGCTCCTGGCTCAGATTTCCTCATTACCACATTACTGCTGCTACATAATAATCATCATTACTACTAAGATTAAAAACACGAGTTCCTATTTTATAGCATTGCCATAGACTTTCCTAAGGTCATAAACCTCTGTGACATTATACAGTAACAGTGTATTTCTTCTGTCGTCAAGATCTCATCATTTAATTCCTATGTTCTTTCCTCAGCTGAGGCTCTGATTGTTCCTGTAACTAATGCGCCTGTGCAGCAGCCCAATGGACCCAACACAACAACAGCATCAACTACAGGTGGGCTACCAAACTCTCTCATATATTCCCTCATCTGTAACTATGATTGGTCCTTAGAGAGTAACATCATTTCATGCTTTATGTTATCAACAGAAGTGAGTCCAACAGTCAGTAGTACAGGGCCAGTCCAGACAGTGAGCCAGTCTTCTACCACTACCACTGTGCCCACCTCTACAGTATCTCCTACAGATGCCACTTCACAACCATCTACCACAGGTAGGCCATCTTTACAAGCAATTCAGTTTTTCACATTATTTTCAGTTTTTTAAATTAAATAAATATCTGGAAACCATCATGAGATATTGATGAATCTGTTATTTTTACTAGGATTACTTATTTAGTCATTGTAATGGAAAGTTATCCATGATGCTAATAGAACATGGCTCAGATTTCTTCATTATCAGCTTACTAATGCTGACATAATAATCTACTATATAATTGTCTAAGGGGTACTTCCGTCTTTCTGTCTGTCCTTCTGTCTGTAAAGGAAATCCCGCGTCAATGATTGGTCTCGCCAGCTGCCTGTCCTGGCTGCCGTGACCAATCAGCGACAGGCACAGTCTGGCCGAGAATTAGTCCCTCCCTACTTCCGTCCAGTCAGTGCCCAGCACCCGCATACTCCCCTCCAGTCAGCGCTCACACAGAGTTGATGCCAGCGTTAACGGACCGCATTATGCCGCGGGTAACGCACTCCGTTAACGCTGCTATTAACTGTGTATAAGAAGAGAGGAACGCACTCACCGGGCAGGTAAAATCCAATCCTTTATTGCAGCATGGATAAACTTAGCAGGGAGGGGAGTGGAGGATGACGGACAATACGTCATCCTCCACTCCCCTCCCTAAGTTTATCCATGCTGCAATAAAGGATTGGATTTTACCTGCCCGGTGAGTGCGTTCCTCTCTTCTTATACACTTGGATATTTATCGTCTTGTTTTCCTTGGATACTGCACCACTGGAGCTGCCGTGTGGGACTCTCAGCATTATTTGATTGTCATGCTAGGTGGTTAGTTTGGCTGCAGCTGTGCGGAGGTGATCTTTTTTCTTTCTTTTTTCCTGGATGCTATTAACTGTGTGTGTCCCCAACTTTTTACTATTGATGCTGCCTATGCAGCATCAATAGTAAAAAGATGTCATGTTAAAAATAATAAAAAAACAAAAAACCTGCTATTCTCACCTTCCGTAGTCCGCCGAGGCATTGCGAAACTGCTAAGTCATCTGGGTAATTTCGCAATGCATCCTGGGAACGGAAGATGGCGGCAGCCGCGCGCGCATTGGCACAGCTTCGCTGGATCCCGGCGGGTAAGTATATAACTATTTTTTATTTTAATTATTTTTTTACAGGGATTTGGTGCCCACACTGCTAAATACTACGTGGGCTGTGTTATATACCGCGTGGCTGCTATATACTACCTGGCCAGTGTTAGATACTATGTGGGTAGTGTTATATACTGCGTGGGCTGTTATATACTGCATGGGCTGTGCTATATATTACGTGGCCAGTGTTATATACTGCATGGGCTGTGTTATATATTACGTCGTCTGTGTTATATACTACGTGGCTGCTATATACTGTGTGGGCTGTGTTATATACTGCGTGGGCAATGTTATATACTGCGTGGGCTGTGCTACATATTACGTGGCCAGTGTTATATACTGCGTGGCCACTGTTATATACTGCGTGGCTTGTGTTAACGCATCGGGTATTCTACAATATGTATGTATGTATATAGCAGCCACATAGTATATAGCACAGGCCACGTAGTATTTGTCTGCTATATACTATATGGCTCCTATATACTATGTGGCCTGTGCTATATACTATGTGGCTGCTATATACAAATATACATACACATTCTAGAATACCCAATACGTTAGAATCGGGCCACCATCTAGTCATAAATAATTAGCTAGAATACACTTTTTCCTATATAGACAATGCTATTATTCTTATAACATATCTATTCTCTTAGCTTCAGCTAAAACAACAGGAGCCACAGTTAGTCCAACAGTCAGTAGTACAGGACCAGTCCAGACAGTGAGCCAGTCTTCTACCACTACCAATGTGCCCACCTCTACAGTATCTCCTACAGATGTCAATTCAGCACCATCTACCACAGGTAGCCCACCTTTACCAGCAACTCACATTTGCTTTTGTTTGTTTTTTTTCAAAACACCTATCTGTTATCTAATCAGGGCGGAGATCTTGACGTGTCTCATATTTTACCAAGACTTCCGTAAATAATCATTATAGAAGAAAATTGCCACTGGCTAAGATTTCCTCATTAACACCTTAAGGTACCTTCACACTTAGCGACGCTGCAGCGATACAGACAACGATGCCGATCGCTGCAGCGTCGCTGTTTGGTCGCTGGAGAGCTATCACACAGACAGCTCTCCAGCGAGCAACGATGCCGAGGTCCCCGGGTAACCAGGGTAAACATCGGTTGCTAAGCGCAGGGCCGCGCTTAGTAACCCGATGTTTACCCTGGTTACCAGTGTAAAAAGTAAAAAAACAAACAGTACATACTCACCTTCGCGTCCCCCGGCGTCCGCTTCCTGCACTGACTGCCTGGCCCTAACAGCAGAGCGGTGACGTCACCGCTGTGCTGTACTTTCACTTTACGGCCGGCGCTCAGTCAGTGTGGGAAGCGGACTGCGGGGGACGCGAAGGTGAGTATGTGCTGTTTGTTTTTTTACTTTTTACACTGGTAACCAGGGTAAACATCGGGTTACTAAGCGCGGCCTTGCGCTTAGCAACCCGATGTTTACCCTGGTTACCAGTGTAAAACATCGCTGGTATCGTTGCTTTTGGTGTCAAACACGACGATACACGCCGGTCTGATGACCAAATAAAGTTCTGAACTTTCTTCAATGACCAGCGACATCACAGCAGGATCCTGATCGCTGCTGCCTGTCACACTCAACGATATCGCTAGCCAGGACGCTGCAACGTCACGGATCACTAGCGATATCGTTTAGTGTGACGGTACCTTTAGTGCTGCTACGTAATAATCATTACTACTAAGCTAGAATAAACACCAGATCCTATTTTATAGCATTCATAGCATTGCCAAAAACTTTCCTACTGTCATATCTTCTATGGCATTATACAGCGACAGTGTATTTCCTCTGTTGCCAAGATCCTATCATTTAATTCCTATGTTCTTTCCTCAGTTGAGGCTCTGATTGTTCCAGTAACTAATGTGCCTGTGCAGCAGCCCAATGGATCCAACACAACAGCAGCATCAACTGCAGGTGGGCTACCAAATTCTCTCATGTACCGCCTCATCAGTAACTATGATCGGACCTTGGTGAGTAACATCATTTCATGTTTTATGTTATCAACAGAAGTGAGTCCAACTGTCAGTAGTACAGGGCCAGTCCAGACAGTGAGCCAGTCTTCTACCACTACCAATGTGCCCACCTCTACAGTATCTCCTACAGATGTCACTTCAGCACTATCTACCACAGGTATGCTACTTTTATGAACAATTGAGATTTTCAAATCACTTTTATTTTTCATTTATTTTTTTACCTAAACGTCTATCTAAAAACTATCATGGAGGAGATGCTGAAGAATCTGTTATATTTGCTAGGTTTCCCTAGTCATTGCAATGTAAAATTGTCCATGATTTAAACATATTATGGCTCTGAATTTTTCATTACCACCTGACCTTACTACTGCTGACATAACATTCATTACTGATAAGCTAGAATGCACCGTTTCCTACATAGGTGCAATTAATATACTTATATCTCTTCTCTTAGCTACAGCTCCAACACCAGGATCCACAGAGAGCCCAACAGTCAGTAGTACAGGACCAGTCCAGACAGTGAGCCAGTCTTCTACCACTACCAATGTGCCCACCTCTACAGTATCTCCTAAAGATGCCACTTCAGCACCATCCACCACAGGTGTGCCACCTTTATGAGCAATTCAGATTTTAATATTATTTTCATTTTTTTAATTAAATACATATCTGAAAACCATCATGGGATATTGATGGATCTGTTATTTTTACTTGGATTTCTTATTTAGTCATTGTAATGGAAAGTTATCCAAGATGTTATTAGAATATGGCTCAGATTTCTTCATTATCAGCTTACTAATGCTGACATAATAATCATAAATAATTAGCTAGAATACACTTTTGTAGACAATGTTATTACACTTATAACATATCTCTTCTCTTAGCTGCAGCTCCAACAACAGGACCCGCATTTAGTCCAACAGTCAGTACTACCGGACCAGTCCAGACAGTGAGCCAGTCTTCTACCACTACCAATGTGCCCGCCTCTACAGTATCTCCTACAGATGCCACTTCACAACCACCTACCACAGGTAGGCCACCTTTACGAGCAATTCAGTTTTTCACATTATTTTCAGTTTTTTTAATTACATAAATATCTGGAAACCATCATGAGATATTGATGGATCTGTTATTTTTACTAGGATTACTTATTTAGTCATTGTAATGGAAAGTTATCCATGATGCTAATAGAATATGGCTCAGATTTCTTCATTATCAACTTACTAATGCTGACATAATAATCATAAATAATTAGCTAGAATAGACTTTTTCCTACATAGACAGTGTTATTATTCTTATAACATTTCTCTTCTCTTAGCTTCAGCTAAAACAACAGGAGCCACAGAGAGTCCAACAGTCAGTAGTACAGGACCAGTCCAGACAGTGAGCCAGTCTTCTACCACTACCACTGTGCCCACCTCTACAGTATCTCCTACAGATGCCACTTCAGCACTATCTACCACAGGTAGGCCACCTTTGCCAGCAACTCACATTTGCTTTTGTTTCTTTCTACAAAACACCTATTTGTTATCTAATCAGGGAGGAGATCTTGACTGATCTCATATTTTTACTAGACTTCCCTAAATAATCAATATAGAAAAAATTGCTCCTGGCTCAGATTTCCTCATTACCACATTACTGCTGCTACATAACAATCATCATTACTACTAAGATTAAAAACACGAGTTCCTATTTTATAGCATTGCCATAGACTTTCCTAATGTCATAAACCTCTGTGACATTATACAGTAACAGTGTATTTCTTCTGTCGCCAAGATCTCATCATTTAATTCCTATGTTCTTTACTCAGCTGAGGCTCTGATTGTTCCAGTAACTAATGCGCCTGTGCAGCAGCCCAATGGACCCAACACAACAACAGCATCAACTACAGGTGGGCTACCAAACTCTCTCATATATTCCCTCATCTGTAACTATGATTGGTTCTTAGAGAGTAACATCATTTCATGCTTTATGTTATCAACAGAAGTGAGTCCAACAGTCAGTAGTACAGGGCCAGTGCAGACAGTGAGCCAGTCTTCTACCACTACCACTGTGCCCACCTCTAAAGTATCTCCTACAGATGTCACTTCACAACCATCTACCACAGGTAGGCCACCTTTACAAGCAATTCAGTTTTTCACATTATTTTCAGTTTTTTAAATTAAATAAATATCTGGAAACCATCATGAGATATTGATGGATCTGTTATTTTTACTAGGATTACTTATTTAGTCATTGTAATGGAAAGTTATCCATGATGCTAATACAACATGGCTCAGATTTCTTCATTATCAGCTTACTAATGCTGACATAATAATCTACTATATAATTGTCTAAGGGGTACTTCCGTCTTTCTGTCTGTCCTTCTGTCTGTAAAGGAAATCCCGCGTCAATGATTGGTCTCACCAGCTGCCTGTCCTGGCTGCCATGACCAATCAGCGACAGGCACAGTCTGGCCGAGAATTAGTCCCTCCCTACTTCCGTCCAGTCAGTGCCCAGCACCCGCATACTCCCCTCCAGTCAGCGCTCACACAGAGTTGATGCCAGCGTTAACGGACCGCATTATGCCGCGGGTAACGCACTCCGTTAACGCTGCTATTAACAGTGTATAAGAAGAGAGGAACGCACTCACCGGGCAGGTAAAATCCAATCCTTTATTGCAGCATGGATAAACTTAGCAGGGAGGGGAGTGGAGGATGACGGACAATACGTCATCCTCCACTCCCCTCCCTAAGTTTATCCATGCTGCAATAAAGGATTGGATTTTACCTGCCCGGTGAGTGCGTTCCTCTCTTCTTATACACTTGGATATTTATCGTCTTGTTTTCCTTGGATACCGCACCACTGGAGCTGCCGTGTGGGACTCTCAGCATTATTTGATTGTCATGCTAGGTGGTTAGTTTGGCTGCAGCTGTGCGGAGGTGATCTTTTTTCTTTCTTTTTTCCTGGATGCTATTAACTGTGTGTGTCCCCAACTTTTTACTATTGATGCTGCCTATGCAGCATCAATAGTAAAAAGATGTCATGTTAAAAATAATAAAAAAAAAACAAAAAACCTGCTATTCTCACCTTCCGTAGTCCGCCGAGGCATTGCGAAACTGCTAAGTCATCTGGGTAATTTCGCAATGCATCCTGGGAACGGAAGATGGCGGCAGCCGCGCGCGCATTGGCACAGCTTCGCTGGATCCCGGCGGGTAAGTATATAACTATTTTTTATTTTAATTATTTTTTTTACAGGGATATGGTGCCCACACTGCTAAATACTACGTGGGCTGTGTTACATACTGCATGGCTGCTATATACTACCTGGCCAGTGTTAGATACTATGTGAGTAGTGTTATATACTGTGTGGGCTGTTATATACTGCATGGGCTGTGCTATATATTACGTGGCCAGTGTTATATACTGCATGGGCTGTGTTATATATTACGTCGCCTGTGTTATATACTACGTGGCTGCTATATACTGTGTGGGCTGTGTTATATACTGCGTGGCCACTGTTATATACTGCGTAACTTGTATTAACGCATCGGGTATTCTACAATATGTATGTATGTATATAGCAGCCACATAGTATATAGCACAGGCCACGTAGTATTTGTCTGCTATATACTATATGGCTCCTATATACTATGTGGCCTGTGCTATATACTATGTGGCTGCTATACACAAATATACATACATATTCTAGAATACCCAATACGTTAGAATCGGGCCACCATCTAGTCATAAATAATTAGCTAGAATACACTTTTTCCTATATAGACAATGCTATTATTCTTATAACATATCTCTTCTCTTAGCTTCAGCTAAAACAACAGGAGCCACAGTGAGTCCAACAGTCAGTAGTACAGGACCAGTCCAGACAGTGAACCAGTCTTCTACCACTACCAATGTGCCCACCTCTACAGTATCTTTTACAGATGTCACTTCAGCACTATCTACCACAGGTATGCTACTTTAGTGAACAATCCAGATTTTCAAATCACTTTTATTTTTTATTTTTTTTTATCCAAACATCTACAGTACACATTACTAATAAGTTAGACTTCAAGTTTCCAATATAGGCACTGCTAAAGGGAAATATTTGATATTACTTTTATTTTTTTTTATTTTTTTTACATAAGTAACTATAAAAAACATCAGTAAGGATATGTTGATGGATCTGTTATTTTGACTGGGGTTCTCTATTTAGTCATAGCAATGCAAAACTGTCCTTTATGTTAATAGAATATCACCCACATTTTTTTATTACCACCTTACTACTATTATGTAATGACTTTTGCTGATAAGAATACACATTTTTCTATGTAGACAATGTTATTATACTCATTCTTTTCTCTTCTCTTAGCTGCAGCCTCATCAACAGGATCCACAGTGAATCCAACAGTCAGTAGTACAGGACCAGTCCAGACAGTGAACCAGTCTTCCACCACTACCAATGTGCCCGCCTCTACAGTATCTCCTACAGATGCCACTTCAGCACTATCTACTACAGGTATGCTACTTTAGTGAACAATCCAGTTTTTCAAATCACTTTTATTTTTTATTTTTTTTACCCAAACATCTATCTAAAAACTATCATGGAGGGGATGCTGAAGAATCTGTTATATTTGCTAGGTTTCCCTAGTCATTGCAATGTAAAATTGTCCATGATTTAAACATATTATGGCTCTGAATTTTTCATTACCACCTGACCTTACTACTGCTGACATAACATTCATTACTGATAAGCTAGAATACACCGTTTCCTACATAGGTGCAATTAATATACTTATATCTCTTCTATTAGCTACAGCTCCAACACCAGGATCCACAGAGAGTCCTACAGTCAGTAGTACAGGACCAGTCCAGACAGTGAGCCAGTCTTCTACCACTACCAATGTGCCCACCTCTACAGTATCTGCTACAGATGCCACTTCAGCACCATCCACCACAGGTGTGCCACCTTTATGAGCAATTCAGATTTTAATATTATTTTCATTTTTTTAATTAAATACATATCTGAAAACCATCATGGGATATTGATGGATCTGTTATTTTTACTTGGATTTCTTATTTAGTAATTGTAATGGAAAGTTATCCAAGATGTTATTAGAATATGGCTCAGATTTCTTCATTATCAGCTTACTAATGCTAACATAATAATCATAAATAATTAGCTAGAATACACTTTTGTAGACAATGTTATTACACTTATAACATATCTCTTCTCTTAGCTGCAGCTCCAACAACAGGACCCGCATTTAGTCCAACAGTCAGTAGTACAGGACCAGTCCAGACAGTGAGCCAGTCTTCTACCACTACCAATGTGCCCACCTCTATAGTATCTGCTACAGATGCCACTTCCAAACCACCTACCACAGGTAGGCCACCTTTACGAGCAATTCAGTTTTTCACATTATTTTCAGTTTTTTTAATTACATAAATATCTGGAAACCATCAAGAGATATTGATGGATCTGTTATTTTTACTAGGATTACTTATTTAGTCATTGTAATGGAAAGTTATCCATGATGCTAATAGAATATGGCTCAGATTTCTTCATTATCAGCTTACTAATGCTGACATAATAATCATAAATAATTAGCTAGAATAGACTTTTTCCTATATAGACAATGTTATTATTCTTATAACATTTCTCTTCTCTTAGCTTCAGCTAAAACAACAGGAGCCACAGAGAGTCCAACAGTCAGTGGTACAGGACCAGTCCAGACAGTGAGCCAGTCTTCTACCACTACCACTGTGCCCACCTCTACAGTATCTCCTACAGATGTCACTTCACAACCATCTACCACGGGTAGGCCACCTTTACCAGCAACTCACATTTGCTTTTGTTTCTTTCTACAAAACACCTATTTGTTATCTAATCAGGGAGGAGATCTTGACTGATCTCATATTTTTACTAGACTTCCCTAAATAATCAATATAGAAAAAATTGCTCCTGGCTCAGATTTCCTCATTACCACATTACTGCTGCTACATAATAATCATCATTACTACTAAGATTAAAAACACATGAGTTCCTATTTTGTAGCATTGCCAAAGACTTTCCTAATGTCATAAACCTCTGTGACATTATACAGCGACAGTGTATTTCTTCTGTCGCCAAGAACTCATCATTTAATTCCTATGTTCTTTCCTCAGCTGAGGCTCCGATTGTTCCAGTAACTAATGCGCCTGTGCAGCAGCCCAATGGACCCAACACAACAACAGCATCAACTACAGGTGGGCTACCAAACTCTCTCATATATTCCCTCATCTGTAACTATGATTGGTCCTTAGAGAGTAACATCATTTCATGCTTTATGTTATCAACAGAAGTGAGTCCAACAGTCAGTAGTACAGGGCCAGTCCAGACAGTGAGCCAATCTTCTACCACTACCACTGTGCCCACCTCTACAGTATCTCCTACAGATGTCACTTCACAACCATCTACCACAGGTAGGCCATCTTTACAAGCAATTCAGTTTTTCACATTATTTTCAGTTTTTTTAATTAAATAAATATCTGGAAACCATCATGAGATATTGATGAATCTGTTATTTTTACTAGGATTACTTATTTAGTCATTGTAATGGAAAGTTATCCATGATGCTAATAGAACATGGCTCAGATTTCTTCATTATCAGCTTACTAATGCTGACATAATAATCTACTATATAATTGTCTAAGGGGTACTTCCGTCTTTCTGTCTGTCCTTCTGTCTGTAAAGGAAATCCCGCGTCAATGATTGGTCTCGCCAGCTGCCTGTCCTGGCTGCCGTGACCAATCAGCGACAGGCACAGTCTGGCCGAGAATTAGTCCCTCCCTACTTCCGTCCAGTCAGTGCCCAGCACCCGCATACTCCCCTCCAGTCAGCGCTCACACAGAGTTGATGCCAGCGTTAACGGACCGCATTATGCCGCGGGTAACGCACTCCGTTAACGCTGCTATTAACTGTGTATAAGAAGAGAGGAACGCACTCACCGGGCAGGTAAAATCCAATCCTTTATTGCAGCATGGATAAACTTAGCAGGGAGGGGAGTGGAGGATGACGGACAATACGTCATCCTCCACTCCCCTCCCTAAGTTTATCCATGCTGCAATAAAGGATTGGATTTTACCTGCCCGGTGAGTGCGTTCCTCTCTTCTTATACACTTGGATATTTATCGTCTTGTTTTCCTTGGATACCGCACCACTGGAGCTGCCGTGTGGGACTCTCAGCATTATTTGATTGTCATGCTAGGTGGTTAGTTTGGCTGCAGTTGTGCAGAGGTGATCTTTTTTCTTTCTTTTTTCCTGGATGCTATTAACTGTGTGTGTCCCCAACTTTTTACTATTGATGCTGCCTATGCAGCATCAATAGTAAAAAGATGTCATGTTAAAAATAATAAAAAAACAAAAAACCTGCTATTCTCACCTTCCGTAGTCCGCCGAGGCATTGCGAAACTGCTAAGTCATCTGGGTAATTTCGCAATGCATCCTGGGAACGGAAGATGGCGGCAGCCGCGCGCGCATTGGCACAGCTTCGCTGGATCCCGGCGGGTAAGTATATAACTATTTTTTATTTTAATTATTTTTTTTACAGGGATATGGTGCCCACACTGCTAAATACTATGTGGGCTGTGTTATATACCGCGTGGCTGCTATATACTACCTGGCCAGTGTTAGATACTATGTGGGTAGTGTTATATACTGCGTGGGCTGTTATATACTGCATGGGCTGTGCTATATATTACGTGTCCAGTGTTATATACTGCATGGGCTGTGTTATATATTACGTCGCCTGTGTTATATACTACGTGGCTGCTATATACTGTGTGGGCTGTGTTATATACTGCGTGGGCAATGTTATATACTGCGTGGGCTGTGCTACATATTACGTGGCCAGTGTTATATACTGCGTGGGCTGTGTTATATACTGCGTGGCCACTGTTATGTACTGCGTGGCTTGTATTAACGCATCGGGTATTCTACAATATGTATGTATGTATTTAGCAGCCACATAGTATATAGCACAGGCCACGTAGTATTTGTCTGCTATATACTATATGGCTCCTATATACTATGTGGCCTGTGCTATATACTATGTGGCTGCTATATACAAATATACATACATATTCTAGAATACCCAATACGTTAGAATCGGGCCACCATCTAGTCATAAATAATTAGCTAGAATACACTTTTTCCTATATAGACAATGCTATTATTCTTATAACATATCTATTCTCTTAGCTTCAGCTAAAACAACAGGAGCCACAGTTAGTCCAACAGTCAGTAGTACAGGACCAGTCCAGACAGTGAGCCAGTCTTCTACCACTACCAATGTGCCCACCTCTACAGTATCTCCTACAGATGTCACTTCAGCACTATCTACCACAGGTATGCTACTTTAGTGAACAATCCAGATTTTCAAATCACTTTTATTTTTTATTTTTTTTAACCCAAACATCTATCTAAAAACTATCATGGAGGAGATGCTGAAGAATCTGTTATATTTGCTAGGTTTCCCTAGTCATTGCAATGTAAAGTTGTCCATGATTTAAACATATTATGGCTCTGAATTTTTCATTACCACCTGACCTTACTACTGCTGACATAACATTCATTACTGATAAGCTAGAATGCACCGTTTCCTATATAGGTACAATTAATATACTTATATCTCTTCTATTAGCTACAGCTCCAACACCAGGATCCACAGAGAGCCCAACAGTCAGTAGTACACGACCAGTCCAGACAGTGAGCCAGTCTTCTACCACTACCAATGTGCCCACCTCTACAGTATCTCCTACAGATGCCACTTCAGCACTATCTACCACAGGTGTGCCACCTTTATGAGCAATTCAGATTTTCACATTATTTTCATTTTTTTAATTAAATAAATATCTGAAAACCATCATGGGATATTGATGGTTCTGGTATTTTTTCTTGGATTCCTTATTTAGTCATTGTAATGGAAAGTTATCCAAGATGTTATTAGAATATGGCTCAGATTTCTTCATTGCCATTTTACTACTGCTGACATGATAATCATAATTAATAAGCTAGAATACACTTTTGTAGACAATTTTATTACACTTGTAACATATCTCTTCTCTTAGCTGCAGCTCCAACAACAGGAGCCACAGTGAGTCCAACAGTCAGTAGTACAGGACCAGTCCAGACAGTGAGCCAGTCTTCTACCACTACCAATGTGCCCACCTCTACAGTATCTCCTACAGATGTCACTTCAGCACTATCTACCACAGGTAGGCCACCTTTACCAGCAATTCAGTTTTTCACATTATTTTCAGTTTTTTTAATTAAATAAATATTTGGAAACCATCATGAGATATTGATGGATCTGTTATTTTTACTGGGATTACTTTTTTAGTCATTGTAATGGAAAGTTATCCATGATGCTAATAGAACATGGCTCAGATTTCTTCATTATCAGCTTACTAATGCTGACATAATAATCATAAATAATTAGCTAGAATACACTTTTTCCTATATAGACAATATTATTATTCTTATAGCATATCTCTTCTCTTAGCTTCAGCTAAAACAACAGGATCCACAGTGAATCCAACAGTCAGTAGTACAGGACCAGTCCAGACAGTGAGCCAGTCTTCTACCACTACCACTGTGCCCACCTCTACAGTATCTCCTACAGATATCACTTCACTACCATCTACCACAGGTAGGCCACATTTACCAGGAACTCACATTTGCTTTTGCTTTTTTTTTTGCAAAACACTTATCTGTTATCTAATCTGGGAGGAGATCTTGACAGATCTCATATTTTAACTAGACTTCACTATATAATAATTATAAAAGAAAATTGCCCCTGACTCAGATTTCCTCATTACCACCTTACTGCTGCTACGTAATAATCATTACAACTAAGCTAGAAAGTACATGAGTTCCTATTTTATAGCATTGCCAAAGACTTTCCTGACGTTATAACTCCTGTGACATTATACAGCGACAGTGTATTTTCTCTGTTGCCGAGAACCCTTTGTTTAATTCCTATGTTCTTTCCTCAGCTGAAGCTCTGATTGTTCCAGTAACTAATGCGCCTGTGCAGCAGCCCAATGGACCCAACACAACATCAGCATCAACTAAAGGTGGGCTACCAAATTCTCTCATATATTCCCCCTTCTGTAACTATGATCAGACCTTGGTGAGTAACATCATTTCATGTTTTATGTTATCAACAGAAGAGAGTCCAGCAGTCAGTAGTACCGGACCAGTCCAGACAGTGAGCCAGTCTTCTACCACTACCACTGTGCCCACCTCTACAGTATCTCCTACAGATGCCACTTCACAACCATCTACCACTGGTATGCTACTTTTATGAGTAATTCACATTTTTACATCACTTTCCCGTTTTTCTTTTTTAAATTAAATATACCTCTGGACAGTGGCATAATTTGAAACTCATGAGCTCCAATGGGGCCCTCAAATATTTTAAATCGTTAACAGCAATAGTCTTTTTTATGGAAACCATTATGGTTTATTGATGGATCTGTTATTTTTATTAGGATTCCTTATTTAATCAATGTAATGGAAAGTTATCCATGATGTTATTAGAATATGGCTCAGATTTCTTCATTGTTAACTTACTGCTGTTGACATAATAATCATAATTAATAATCTAGAATAAACTTTTTCCTATATAAACAATGTTATTATTCTTATAACATATCTCTTCTCTTAGCTTCAGCTCCAGCAACAGGATCCACACTGAGTTCATCAGTCAGTAGTACAGGACCAGTCCAGACAGTGAGCCAGTCTTCCACCACTACCAATGTGCCCACCTCTACAGTATCTCCTACAGATGTCACTTCACAACCATCTACAACAGGTAGGCCACCTTTCCAAGCAATTCACATTTGCTTTTGTGCAAAACGCCTATCTGGAATTCATCATTGATGAGATCTTGACGGATCTCATATTTTTACTCGGCTTCCCTAATTAATCATCATAGTAGACTATTGCCCCTGGCTCAGATTCCCTCATTACTGCTGCTACGTAGCAATCATTACTACCAAGCTAGAATACACATTGCCCTATATGGACGCTGTTATTATGGGTATAATATACCTCTCCCCTAGGCTGCAGCTCCTTTACCTTTGCAGGATAATAATTCTTAAATTACTATTTTAAAATGTATTCTTCGGGATGGTTGGCAAATTTCAAACAATTTCTCATTGTAACTAAGGGAAGTAAGAAATCTGTGATTCTTTCCAAAGTGGACTGATGATTTCCGCAATATAAACTCTGCACTTCCCGCACGTCCTCCTGAATTGTGTAGATTACTTTCATAACTATGTGAGGCATATATTTCACCATTAGCTGTACTATTATCCTTTGCATCTCCGAACCCTATTCTCTAGTCCATTATACAGGTTTTCTTTATATTCTATGGTCTGTAAAATGACAATCGCATTTAAATGGCTGTTCTGTTCCCTTTGGATTAAATCTCATATCTAAGAATTTGAGGTTTTAACTGGATGGGCTTAGGTCTCGTCTAATCTTCTATATATACAGTAACTATGCACCTATCACAGAGGTGGAATAAAATATAGCTCCAGGAAAATTACCTCATTTTTTTGCTTTTACATAAAAGGAAAAGGCAACGAAAAGTAACTGCACTTTTTATGTAGCTTTAGGTCACATACCCAGGAGTATATTGAAATCCTGGGAATTTCCATAATTATTGACAACGACAGGACCGGCTGGAGCCCACATCAAAGGGAGAGAAGGGACCTGCGCAGTACTAGTACTGTGCAGGTCGCGAAGGGGTTTAATATACTTATATTATATCTCTTCTCTTAGCTTCAGCTCAAACAACAGGATCCACAGTGAGTCCAACAGTCAGTAGTACAGGACCAGTCCAGACAATGAGCCAGTCTTCTACCACTACCAATGTGCCCAACTCTACAGTATCTCCTACAGATGCCAATTCAAAACCATCTACCACAGGTATTCTACCTTTATGAGCAGCTCAAATTTTCATATTAATATTACATTTTTGTTTTCTGAATAAACACATTTTTGGAGATGTTGAGTAATATTGAGCGTTATTTTTAATAAACTTCTCTATTTAGTTTTTGTAATGCAAATTTGCCCCTCATGTTAATTGAATATGGCTCAGATTTCTTCATTACCATCTTACTACTGCTGACATAATAATCATTGCTTATAATCTAGAATACACATTTGCCTATATACTGTATTTTTCGCTTTATAAGACGCTCCGGATTATAAGACGCATCCCAAATTTTGAGGAGAAAAATAGGAAAAAACTTTTTTAATAAAATGGTGGTGCTTCTTATAATCCATGCATCTTATTGCTTACTGGGGTGGTGGCTGTGGTGAAGCAGGGTCTCAGCGTTGCTGCTGGAGGAGGTGGGTGTTGCCGTCGCACTCTGTCCCATGCTGCCATGTGCTGCTGCCATGCTGTGTCCCCGAAGCTTGCCCTCGCACTCTGTCCCTTGCTGCCATGTGCTGCCACCATGCTGTGTCCCCGATGCTTGCTGCCACACTATTTTACTGGGTGCTGCTACCACACTGTATCCCTGATGCTTGCTGCCAAGCTCTTTTACCGGGTGAGGCTGCCATGCTGTGTCCCCGATGCTTGACGCCATGTTCTGTCCAATGCTGCCGGGTGCTGCCGCCGCTCTCTGTCCCGTGCTGCATGAAGGAGCTCTGCAGTTCCATCCATGCTTTCCTGTGCGGTGGATTCCTTCTGGGAAAATGGCCGCCGGGAAGTGGCGCATGCACAGATAGAGATCTCGGCAACAAGATCTCGGGAGATGAGATTTCAGCAAGGAGATCTCATCTCCCGAGACCTCCCCGCGGCCATTTTCCTGGAAAGAATCCACCGCACAGGAAAGCATAGATGGAACTGCAGAGCCCCCTAGCGCAGCATGGAACAGAGAGCTGCAGCAAACACCTGTGACACAGCACGGCAGCAGCAGCACACGGCAGCACCGGGGACACAGCGCAGCAGCAGCAGCACACGGCACCATCTGGGATAGTGTGGCAGCAAGCATCGGACACCCGCAGCGGCAGCACCGATAAGGTATGTCCGCACTGTAAGATGCACCCCCTATTTTTCCCCAAAATTTGGGGGGAAAAAAGTGCGTCTTACAAAGCGGAAAATACGGTAAGTAACATTATTATACTTGTATCTCTTCTCTTAGCTGCAGCTCCATCAACAGGAGCCACAGTGAGTCCAACAGTGAGAAGTACAGGACCAGTGCAGACAGTGAGCCAGTCTTCTACCACTACCACTGTGCCCACCTCTACAGTATCTCCTACAGATGTCACTTCAAAACCATCTACCACAGGTGTGCTACCTTTATGAGCAGCTCAAATTTGCTTTTGTTTTTGCAAACCACCTATCTGTTATCTAATCAGGGTGGAGATCTTGACGGATCTCATATTTTTACTAGGTTTTCTGAAATAATCATCATAGAAGAAAATTGCCCCTGACTCAGATTTCCTCATTACCACCTTACTGCTGCTACGTAATAATCATTACTATTATGCCAGAATACACATCAGATCCTTCTTTAAATCATTGCCAAAGATTTTCGTAATGTCATAACTCCTGTTACATTATAAAGTGACAGTGTATTTCCTCTGTTGCCAAGATTCCCATCATTTAATTTCTATGTTCTTTCTTCAGCTGAGGCTCTGATTGTTCCAGTAACTAATGCGCCTGTGCAGCAGCCCAATGGACCCAACACAACAGCAGCATCAACTACAGGTGGGCTTCCAAATTCTCTCATATATTCCCTCATCTGTAACTATGATCGGACCTTGGTGAGTAACATCATTTCATGCTTTATGTTATCAACAGAAGTGAGTCCAACAGTCAGTGGTACCGGACCAGTCCAGACAGTGAGCCAGTCTTCTACCACTACCAATGTGCCCGCCCCTACATTATCTCCTACAGATGTCACTTCAAAACCATCTACCACTGGTATGCTACTTTTATGAGTAATTCACATTTTTACATCACATTCCAGTTTTTCTTTTTTAAATTAAATATACCTCTGGACAGTGGCATAATTTGAAACTCATGAGCTCCAATGGGGCCCGGCCCTCAAATATTTTAAATCTTTAACAGCAATAGTCTTTTTCTATAGGCCAAAGGGAATTTTAGGGCCCCTAGGCTCCAGGGCCCGGGTGCGATTGCAACCCCTGCACCTGTTATAGTTACACCCGTGCCTCTGGAACCCATCAGGGAAAAGGTAGTGATAGATCTGTTATTTTTATTAGGTTTCCTTATTTAGTTGTGAAATTAAAATTTATCCCTGCTGTTAATAGAATAAGGCTCAGATTTCTTCATTATCAGCTTACTACTGCTGACTTAATAATCATTACTATTAATCTAAAATACAAATTTCCCTATATAGGTACAATTAATATTATTATAACATATCTCTTCTCTTAGCTTCAGCTCCATCAACAGGATCCACAGTGAGTGCAACAGTCAGTAGTACAGGACCAGTCCAGACACTGAGCCAGTCTTCTACCACTACCAATGTGCCCATCTCTACAGTATCTCCTACAGATGCCACTTCAGCACTATCTACCACAGGTAGGCCACCTTTATGAGCAATTCAGATTTTCACATTATTTTCATTTTTTTAATGAAATAAATATATGATAACCATCATGGGATATTGATGGATCTGTTATTTTTACTTGGATTTCTTATTTAGTCATTGTAATGGAAAGTTATCCATGATGTTATTAGAATAAGGCTCAGATTTCTTCATTGCCATTTTACTACTGCTGACATACTAATCATAATTAATAAGCTAGAATACACTTTTGTAGACAATGTTATTACACTTATAATATATCTCTTCTCTTAGCTTCAGCTCCAACAACAGGAGCCACAGAGAGTCCAACAGTCAGTAGTACAGGACCAGTGCAGACAGTGAGCCAGTCTTCTACCACTACCACTGTGCCCACCTCTACAGTATCTCCTACTGATGCCACTTCACAACCATCTACCACAGGTATGCTACCTTTACCACCAACACACATTTGCTTTTGTTTTTGTTTTTTGATGTCATATTTTTACTAAACTTCCCTAAATAATCATTAGAGAAGAAAATTGCCCCTGACTTGATTTCCTCATTACCACCTTACTGCTGCTATGTAATAATGATTGCTACTAAGGTAAAAGGCACATGAGATCCTATTTTATAGCATTGCCAAAGACTTTCCTAATGTGATAACTCCAGGGACATTATACAGCGACAGTGTATTTCCTGTGTTGCCAAGATCCCATTGTTTAATTCCTATGTTCTTTCCTCAGCTGAGGCTCTGATTGTTCCAGTAACTAATGCGCCTGTGCAGCAGCCCAATGGACCCAACACAACAGCAGCATCAACTACAGGTGGGCTACCAAATTCTCTCATTTCTCTCATTCTCATTCTCTCATCTCTCATTCTCTCATCAGTAACTATGATCGGACCTTGGTGAGTAACATCATTTCATGTTTATGTTCTCAACAGAAGTGAGTCCAACAGTGAGTAGTACAGGACCAGTGCAGACAGTGAGCCAGTCTTCTACCACTACCAATGTGCCCGTGTCTACAGTATCTCCTACAGATGCCACTTCAAAACCATCTACAACAGGTATTCCAGCTTTATGAGAAACTCAAATTTTCATATTAACCCCTTACTGACTTCGGACGTAATAGTACGTCTGATGTCAGTTTCCCCCGCTTTGATGTTTGCTCCAACGGTGAGCCCACCTCAAAGCCAGGACATGTCCGCTGTTTCCAACAGCGGACATGTGCCCACAGTAGCGATCCGCCCATGGCTAATAAATAGTTAAATGCCGCTGTCAAACTCAGACAGTGGCACTTAACAAGCGCTTAAGGCCATGCGGCCGGAAATGCGCTCACCGGTGATCTGCATCACGTGATTGTGGGTCACCGGTGTGTCGGCATGACAAACAGAGGTCTCCTTGAGACCTCTATGGTTGTTGATGCCGGATTGCTGAGAGCGCCACCCTGTGATCGGTGCTCATAGCAGGTCTGCAATTCAGCTACATAGAGGTGATCACAGCTGATCAAGTTGTGGCAGCTTCTAGTCTCCCATGAAGGCTATTGAATCATGCCAAAAGTAAAAAAAAATGTTTAAAAAAATCTGAAAAAAAAACAAAACATAAAAGTTCAAATCACCCCTTTTTCGCCCCATTCAAAATAAAACAATAAAAATTAAATCAAACATAGACATATTTCGTATTGCCACGTTCAGGATCGTCCGATCTATCAATAAAAAAAGGATTAACCTGATCTCTAAATGGCGTAGTGAAAAAAAATCAAAACGCCAGAATTACGTTTTTTTGGTCGCCGCGACATTGCATTTAAATGCAATAACGGGTGATCAAAAGATTGTATCTGCACAAAAATGGTATAATTAAAAACGTCAGCTCGCCACGCAAAAAATAAGTCCTGACCCAACCCGAGGTCACAAAAAATGGAGACACCACGAGTCTCGGAATATGATGCTTTTTTTTTTTAGCAAACTTTGGAATTTTTTTTCACCACTTAGATAAAAAAGAACCTAGACATGTGAGGTGTCTGCAAACTCGTAATGACCTGAACAATCATAATTGCAGGTCAGTTTTAGCATTTAGTGAACCTAGCAAAAAAGCCAAACAAAAACAAGTGTGGGATTGTATTTTTTTTTATTTCACCGTACTTGGAATTTTTTCCTGTTTTCTATTACACAACATGGTAAAACCAATGATGTCGTTCAAAAGTACAACTTGTCCCTCAAAAAATAAGCCCTCAAATGGCCATATTGACGGAAATATAAAAAGTTATGGCTTTGGAAAGAAGGGGAGTGGAAAACGAAAATGCAAAACCGAAAAAAGCTCAGGTCATGAAGGGGTTACATTGATTTATTTTTAATAAGTTTCTCAATTTAGTTTTTGTAATGTAAATTTGTCGCTGATCTTAATAGAATATGGGTCAGATTTCTTCATTACTACCTTACTACTGCTGAGTCTGACATACAGGTCCTTCTCAAAAAATTAGCATATAGTGTTAAATTTCATTATTTACCATAATGTAATGATTACAATTAAACTTTCATATATTATAGATTCATTATCCACCAACTGAAATTTGTCAGGTCTTTTATTGTTTTAATACTGATGATTTTGGCCTACAACTCCTGATAACCCAAAAAACCTGTCTCAATAAATTAGCATATCAAGAAAAGGTTCTCTAAACGACCTATTACCCTAATCTTCTGAATCAACTAATTAACTCTAAACACATGCAAAAGATACCTGAGGCTTTTAAAAACTCCCTGCCTGGTTCATTACTCAAAACCCCCATCATGGGTAAGACTAGCGACCTGACAGATGTCAAGAAGGCCATCATTGACACCCTCAAGCAAGAGGGTAAGACCCAGAAAGAAATTTCTCAACAAATAGGCTGTTCCCAGAGTGCTGTATCAAGGCACCTCAATGGTAAGTCTGTTGGAAGGAAACAATGTGGCAGAAAACGCTGTACAACGAGAAGAGGTGACCGGACCCTGAGGAAGATTGTGGAGAAGGACCGATTCCAGACCTTGGGGAACCTGAGGAAGCAGTGGACTGAGTCTGGTGTGGAAACATCCAGAGCCACCGTGCACAGGCGTGTGCAGGAAATGGGCTACAGGTGCTGCATTCCCCAGGTAAAGCCACTTTTGAACCATAAACAGCGGCAGAAGCGCCTGACCTGGGCTACAGAGAAGCAGCACTGGACTGTTGCTAAGTGGTCCCAAGTACTTTTTTCTGATGAAAGCAAATTTTGCATGTCATTCGGAAATCAAGGTGCCAGAGTCTGGAGGAAGACTGGGGAGAAGGAAATGCCAAAATGCCTGAAGTCCAGTGTCAAGTACCCACAGTCAGTGATGGTGTGGGGTGCCATGTCAGCTGCTGGTGTTGGTCCACTGTGTTTCATCAAGGGCAGGGTCAATGCAGCTAGCTATCAGGAGATTTTGGAGCACTTCATGCTTCCATCGGCTGAAATGCTTTATGGAGATGAAGATTTCATTTTTCAGCACGACCTGGCACCTGCTCACAGTGCCAAAACCACTGGTAAATGGTTTACTGACCATGGTATTACTGTGCTCAATTGGCCTGCCAACTCTCCTGACCTGAACCCCATAGAGAATCTGTGGGATATTGTGAAGAGAAAGTTGAGAGACGCAAGACCCAATACTCTGGATGAGCTTAAGGCCGCTATTGAAGCATCCTGGGCCTCCATAACATCTCAGCAGTGTCACAGGCTGATTGCCTCCATGCCACGCCGCATTGAAGCAGTCATTTTTGCCAAAGGATTCCCGTCCAAGTATTGAGTGCATAACTGAACATTATTATTTGATGGTTTTTTTGTTTGTTATTAAAAAACACTTTTATTTGATTGGACGGGTGAAATATGCTAATTTATTGAGACAGGTTTTTTGGGTTATCAGGAGTTGTAGGCCAAAATCATCAGTATTAAAACAATAAAAGACCTGACAAATTTCAGTTGGTGGATAATGAATCTATAATATATGAAAGTTTAATTGTAATCATTACATTATGGTAAATAATGAAATTTAACACTATATGCTAATTTTTTGAGAAGGACCTGTAATATTCATTGTTTATATTTTAGAATACACATTTACCTAGATACCTATGTACCGTTAATATACTTGTATCTCTTCTCTTAGCTGCAGCTCCATCAACAGGATCCACAGTGGGTCCAACAGTCAGTAGTACAGGACCAGTCCAGACAGTGAGCCAGTCTTCTACCACTACCAATGTGCCCGCCTCTACAGTATCTCCTACAGATGTCACTTCAAAACCATCTACCACAGGTATGCTAACTTTATGAGCAACTCAAATTTTCATATTAACGTTATGTTTATTTTTTCCGAATAAACACATATCTGGAAAACATCAGTGAGGAGATGTTGACTGATCTGTTCTTTATTAATAAGCTTCTCTCTTTAGTTTTTGTAAGGTAAATTTGTCCCTGATACTTAGAGAATGTGTCCCAGATTTCTTCACTACCACCTTACTACTGCAGATATAATAATCATTGCTTGTAATCTAAAATACACATTTGCCAATACAGTTACTGTTAATATACTTGGATGATATCTCTTTGCTTAGCTGCAGTTCCATTAACGGGAGCCACAGTGAGTCCAACAGTGAGTAGTACAGGACCAGTGCAGACAGTGAGCCAGTCTTCTACCACTACCAATGTGCCCACCTCTACAGTATCTACTACAAATGTCACATCAAAACCATCTACCACAGGTATGCCACCTTTTTGTAAATCAGATTTAAACATTACTTTATTTTGAAACCATAAGGAAGGACGGATCTATAATTTTTAGCAGGTTTCCTTAGGCTACGTTCACATTAGCGTTAAGCTAATGTGCGTCGGGTTTGCGTCGGCGACGCAGCGGCGACGCATGCGTCATGCGCCCCTATACTTAACATGGGGGACGCATGCGGTTTTTTTTGTTGCGTTGTGCGACACATGCGTCTTTTTTGCCGCAAGCGTCGGACCAAGAAAACGCAACAAGTTGCATTTTTCTTGCGTCCGATTTTCGGCAAAAACCGACGCATGCGTCGCAAAACGCAGCGTTTTTGCGTACGTTTTGACGCGTTTTTGCGTGCGTTGTGCGTTGCGTCGCCGACGCAGCGGCGCACAACGCTAGTGTGAACGTAGCCTTATTTAGTAATTTGGCTCAGATTTCTTTCTTAACATCGTACTTCGCACTACTGCTGACATAGTAATCATTACTATTAAGTTAGAATACATATTGGCCTGTTTAGACGCTGTTATTATGCTTAGAATATATCTGTCCCCTAAGCTGCAGCTCCATTAACACGAGCCACTTAGTGGCTTAGCAACTGCAGACTGGGTTGGGCAAGCTGAAATAACTGAGTTAAGCTACTACTCTTGCAGCACAACATTTCTCAAATTACTAATTTAAAACTTGATTTTAGGGATATTTTTTCTGAGTTCACAATTTTCAAGAGCTGACTAATGATTTCGGCAATATGGATGCTGCACCTCCCACATGTCCTCCTGGTTTGCCGTAGGCTACTTTCCTAGCTATGTGAAGCATATAATTGCCAATGGCTGCACTTTTTTACTTGCGTCTCCCAACCCCGATGTTTAATCTATTACAAAGGTTTTTTTTTTACAGTATAGGGCTATAAAATGACAACTACATTTCAAAGGGTGTTCTGTCAGCTTCCTTTGGATTAAATGGTATATGGAAGAATAAGAGGTTGAACGTGATGGGTCTAGGTCTCTATAAACTCTATATACAGTAACTATGTGCCATTCACAAAGGTCGAGGAAATTATAACTCCAGATAAATTATTATCATATTTCAAACTTCTGAATAAAAAAAAAATATTGGTCAACAGTCACTGTACTGTTTATGTAGGGTTAGGTCTCAATCACATGAGCATTTCCCAGTCTTGTGCATTAACATAGTTATTATTGCCAGGGAGAGGATCAGATCTTATCTTACAGCATTGCAAAAGACTTTCCTATCATCATAACTCCAGAGACAATTTATTATTTTCTCTGTTGCCAAGATCACATTGTTTAATTCCTATGTTCTTTCCCCAGCTGAGGCTCTGATTGTTCCAGTAACTAATGCGCCTGTGCAGCAGCCCAATGGACCCAACACAACAACAGCATTAACTACAGGTGGGCTTCCAAACTCTCTCATATATTCCCTCATCTGTGACTATGATCGGACTTTGGTGAGTAACATAATTTCATGTTTTATGTTATCAACAGAAGTGAGTCCAACAGTCAGTAGTACAAGACCAGTCCAGACAGTGAGCCAGTCTTCTACCACTACCAATGTGCCCACCTCTACAGTATCTCCTACAGATGTCACTTCAAAACCATCTACCACAGGTATGTTACCTTTATGAGTAATTCACATTTTTACTTCATTTTCTGTTGTTTTTTTTATTAAATATACCTCTGGAAACCATCAAGGAGGAGGCAGTGGCAGATCTGTTATTTTTACTAGGTTTCCTTATTTAGTTGTTGCAATGAAAAATTGCCCCTGCTGTTAATAGAATATGTCTCAGATTTCTTGATCACCAGCTTACTACTGATAATCATTGCTATTAATATAAATTACACCTTTCCCTGTATAGGTACTATTAATATACTTATAACATATCTCTTATCTTAGCTGCAGCTCCATCACTAGGATCCACAGTGAGTCCATCAGTCAGCAGTACAGAACCAGTCAAGACAGTGAGCCAGTCTCCCACCACTACCAATGTGCCCACCTCTACAGTATTTCCTACCAGTGCCACTTCAAATCCATCTACCACAGGTATGCTACCTCTCAAGCAACTCAGATTTTCCATTATTGCTAGATTTTGTGTAAAACACCAATCTTGAAACCATTAAAGAGGAGACGCTGACGGATCTGATATCTTTCCTTTATATTTGCCTAATTAGTTATTGTAATTGAAAATTGCCCCTGCTGTTTACAGAATATGGCTCATATTTGTTCATTACCACCTTATTATTATTTATAACACATTACAATTAATTTTTCTGCAGCTCCATCAGCAGGAGCTGTGGTGAGTTCATCAGTCAGTAGTACAGGACCAGTCCAGACAGTGAGCCAGTCTTCTACCACTACCAATGTGTCCGCCTCCACAATATCTCCTACAGATGCCACTTCAAAATCATCTACCACAGGTATGCCACCTTTACAAGCAATTCACATTTGCTTTTGTGGTTTTTTTTTGTGCAAAACACCTATCTGGAATCTATTATTGATGAGATGTTGACGGATCTCATATTTTTACTAGGCTTCCCTACATAATCATTTTAGTAGAAAATTGCCCCTGGCTCAGATCTCCTCATTACCACCTTACTGCTGTCACATGATAAGCATTACTACCAAACTGGAATACACAGTAGATCCAATTTTATAACATTGCCAAAGACTTTCCTAATGTCATAACTCCTGTGACATTATACAGCGACAGTGTATTTCCTCTGTTGCCAAGATCCCATTGTTTAACTCCTATGTTCTTTCCTCAGCTGAGGCTCTGATTGTTCCAGTAACTAATGCGCCTGTGCAGCAGCCCAATGGACCCAACACAACAGCAGCACCAACTACAGGTGGGCTTCCAAATTCTCTCATATATTCCCTCATCTGTAACTATGATCAGACCTTGGTGAATAACATCATTTCATATTTTATGTTCTCAACAGAAGTGAGTCCAGCAGTCAGTAGTACAGGACCAGTCCAGACAGTGAGCCAGTCTTCTACCACTACCAATGTGCCCACCTCTACAGTATCTGCTACAGATGCCACTTCAAAACCATCTACCACAGGTATGCCACCTTTTTGTAAATCAGATTTAAACATGACTTTCTGGGTATTTTTAAAAAAACACTTATTTTGAAACCATAAGGAAGGACAGATCTATAATTTTTAGCAGGTTTCCTTATTTAGTAATTTGGCTCAAATTTCTTTCTTAACATCGTACTTCGCACTACTGCTGACATAGTAATCATTACTATTAAGTTAGAATACACATTGGCCTGTTTAGACGCTGTTATTATGCTTAGAATATATCTGTCCCCTAAGCTGCAGCTCCATTAACACGAGCCACTTAGTGGCTTAGCAACTGCAGACTGGGTTGGGCAAGCTGAAATAACTGAGTTAAGCTACTGCTCTTGCAGCACAACATTTCTCAAATTACTAATTTAAAACTAGATTTTAGGGATATTTTTTCTGAGTTCACAATTTTCAAGAGCTGACTAATGATTTCAGCAATATGGATGCTGCACCTCCCACATGTCCTCCTGGTTTGCCATAGGCTACTTTCCTAACCATGTGAAGCATATAGTTCCCAATGGCTGCACTTTTTCTTTGCGCCTCCCAACCCCGATGTTTCATCTATTTCAAAGGTTTCTGTTAGAGTACAGGGCTATAAAATGACAACTACTTTTAAAAGGGTGTTCTGTCAGCTTCCTTTGGATTAATTGGTATATGGAAGAATAAGAGGTTGAACGTGATGGGTCTAGGTCTCTATAAACTCTATATATTCAGTAACTTTGTACCATTCACAAAGGTTGAGGAAATTATAACTCCATATAGATTTTCATATTTCAAACTTCTGAATAAAAAAAAATATTGGTCAACAGTCACTGTACTGTTTATGTAGGGTTAGGTCTCAATCACATGAGCATTTCCCAGTCTTGTGCATTAACATAGTTATTATTGCCAGGGAGAAGGATCAGATCTTATCTTACAGCATTGCAAAAGACTTTCCTATCATCATAACTCCAGAGACAATTTATTATTTCTTCTGTTGCCAAGATCACATTGTTTAATTCCTATGTTCTTTCCCCAGCGGAGGCTCTGATTGTTCCAGTAACTAATGCGCCTGTGCAGCAGCCCAATGGACCCAACACAACAACAGCATTAACTACAGGTGGGCATCCAAACTCTCATATATTCCCTCATCTGTGACTATGATCGGACTTTGGTGAGTAACATAATTTCATGTTTTATGTTATCAACAGAAGTGAGTCCAACAGTCAGTAGTACAAGACCAGTCCAGACAGTGAGCCAGTCTTCTACCACTACCAATGTGCCCACCTCTACAGTATCTCCTACAGATATCACTTCAAAACCATCTACCACAGGTATGTTACCTTTATGAGTAATTCACATTTTGACTTCATTTTCTGGTTTTTTTTTTATTAAATATACCTCTGGAAACCATCAAGGAGGAGTCAGTGGCAGATCTGTTATTTTTACTAGGTTTCCTTATTTAGTTGTTGCAATGAAAAATTGCCCCTGCTGTTAATAGAATATGTCTCAGATTTCTTGATCACCAGCTTACTACTGATAATCATTGCTATTAATATAAATTACACCTTTCCCTGTATAGGTACTATTAATATACTTATAACATATCTCTTATTTTAGCTGCAGCTCCATCACTAGGATCCACAGAGAGTCCATCAGTCAGCAGTACAGAACCAGTCAAGACAGTGAGCCAGGCTTCCACCACTACCAATGTGCCCACCTCTACAGTATTTCCTACCAGTGCCACTTCAAATCCATCTACCACAGGTATGCTACCTCTCAAGCAACTCTGATTTTCCATTATTGCTAGATTTTGTGTAAAACACCAATCTTGAAACCATTAAAGAGGAGACGCTGACGGATCTGATATTTTTCCTTTATACTTGCCTAATTAGTTATTGTAATTGAAAATTGCCCCTGCTGTTTACAGAATATGGCTCATATTTGTTCATTACCACCTTATTATTATTTATAACACATTACAATTATTTTTTCTGCAGCTCCATCAACAGGAGCTGTGGTGAGTTCATCAGTCAGTAGTACAGGACCAGTCCAGACAGTGAGCCAGTCTTCTTCCACTACCAATGTGTCCGCCTCCACAATATCTCCTACAGATGCCACTTCAAAATCATCTACCACAGGTGTGCCACCTTTACAAGCAATTCACATTTGCTTTTGTGTTTTTTTTTGCAAAACACCTATCTGGAATCTATTATTGATGAGATGTTGACGGATCTCATATTTTTACTAGGCTTCCCTAAATAATCATTATAGTAGAAAATTGCCCCTGGCTCAGATTTCCTCATTACCACCTTACTGCTGTCACATGATAATCATTACTACTAAGCTGGAATACACAGCAGATCCAATTTTATAACATTGCCAAAGACTTTCCTAATGTCATAACTCCTGTGACATTATACAGCGACAGTGTATTTCCTCTGTTGCCAAGATCCCATTGTTTAACTCCTATGTTCTTTCCTCAGCTGAGGCTCTGATTGTTCCAGTAACTAATGCGCCTGTGCAGCAGCCCAATGGACCCAACACAACAGCAGCACCAACTACAGGTGGGCTACCAAATTCTCTCATATATTCCCTCATCTGTAACTATGATCGGACCTTGGTGAGTAACATCATTTCATGTTTTATGTTATCAACAGAAATGAGTCCAACAGTCAGTAGTACCGGACCAGTCCAGACAGTGAGCCAGTCTTCTACCACTACCACTGTGCCCGCCTCTACAGTATCGTCTACAAATGGGACTTCACAACAATCTACCGCAGGTATGCCACTTTTTTGTAAATCAGATTTAAACATGATTTTCAGGTTTTCTTTTTAATAAACACTTATTCTGAAACCATAAGGAAGGACGGATCTTTAATTTTTAGCAGGTTTCCTTATTTAGTAATTTCAATGGAAAATTAACCCTGCTGTCAACAGAACATGGCTCAGATTTCTTTATTACTATCATACTTCGCACTACTGCTGACATAGTAATCATTACTATTAAGTTAGAATACACATTGGTCTGTTTAGACGCTGTTATTATGCTTAGAATATATTTCTCCTCTAAGCTGCAGCTCCATTAACATGAGCCACTTAGTGGCTTAGCAACTGCAGACTGGGTTGGGCAAGCTGAAATAACTGAGTTAAGCTACTACTCTTGCAGCACAACATTTCTCAAATTACTAATTTAAAACTTGATTTTAGGGATATTTTTTCTGAGTTCACAATTTTCAAGAGCTGACTAATGAGTTCAGCAATATGAATGCTGCACCTCACGCACGTCCTCCTGGTTTGCCATAGGCTACTTTCCTAACCATGTGAAGCATATAGTTCCCAATGGCTGCACTTTTTCTTTGCGTCTCCCAACCCCGATGTTTCATCTATTTCAAAGGTTTCTGTTAGAGTACAGGGCTATAAAATGACAACTACGCTTAAAATGTGTTCTGTCAGCTTCCTTTGGATTAATTGGTATATGGAAGAATAAGAGGTTGAACGTGTCGGGCCTAGGTCTCTATAAACTCTATATACAGTAACTATGCGCCATTCACAAAGGTGGAGGAAATTATAACTGCAGATAGATTTTCATATTTCTAACTTCTGCATTAAAGGAAGATATCGGTCAACAGTAACTGTACAAATTATGTAGCTTTAGGTCTCATTCATATGAGAATTTCACAATCTTATGCATTAACATAGTAATTATTGTCAGCGAGAGGATCAGATTTTATCTTACAGCATTGCAAAAGACTTTCCTATCTGTTGCCAACATCCCATTGCATAATTCCTATGTCTTATTATTCCAGTAACTAATGCGTCTGTGCAGCAGCCCAATGGACCCAACACAACAGCAGCATCAACTACAGGTGGGCTACTGAATTCTCTCATATATTCCCTTATCTGTAACAATGATCGCATCTTGGTGAGTAAGGCTAGTTTCACACTAGCGTCTTGCTGAGCTGCGGAAGGCTGCAGACTTCCTCCGTGAAGCCCTGCCCACGGCCGCTCCTCCGCCGCTCAGCTCCTCCTACGTCCGCATGCGGCCTGCGCACTTATCTTTAACATTAGGTATGCAGGTCGTGCGGATGTATGCAGATGCCACCGCACGCATCATTTTGATGATGCAGAGAAAATAAGAAATTCCAACCAGCTGCATTCGACGCGGGGGTTTCACGGAGGAAGTCCGCAGCCCTCCGCAGCTCAGCAAAACGCTAGTGTGAAACTAGCCTAACATCATTTCATGTTTTATTTTATCAACATAAGTGAGTCCAGCAGTCAGTAGTACAGGACCAGTCCAGACAGTGAGCCAGTCTTCTACCACTACCAATGTGCCCGCCTCTACAGTATCTACTACAAATGTCACATCAAAACCATCTACTACAGGTATGTTACCTTTATGAGCCATTTACATTTTCACATTACGTTTAATGAAAAAAATAAAATTAAAATAAAAATGCATATCTGGAAACCATCAGTGAGGGGCTGTTGAAGGATCTAATAATTTTACTAGTCTTCCCTAATTAGTAATTATCATGGAAAATTGTCCATGCTGTCAAGAGAAAATCTATCAGATTTCTTCATTACACCTTACAACTGCTGATGTTATAATCCTTACTAATAAGCTAGAATTCACATTTGCTTATAAAGGCACTGTTAATATACTTACTGTATAATATACCTCTCCCTAAAGCTGCAGCCCCATTAACATTAGCCCATTAGCAACTGCAAGCTGGGTTTGGCAAGTTGAAATAGTTGAGTTAAGTGTGAATACCCTTGCAAGACAACATTTCTTAACCCCTTAACGACCGCCGATACGCCTTTTAACGGCGGCCGCTAAGGGTACTTAATCCACAGCGCCGTTAATTAACGGCGCTGTGGAAAAAGTGAATAGCGCCCCCCAGAGTCGGATTTTCTCTGGGGTCTCGGTTGCCGAGGGTAGCCGAGACCCCAGAGAACATGATTCGGGGGGTTTTTACCGACCCCCGAGTTGCGATCGCCGGTAATTAACCGTTTACCGGCGGTCGCAACAAAAAAAAAAAAAAACGCGATTTGCCGTTTAATTTCTCTGTCCTCCGATGTGATCGCACATCGGAGGACAGAGAAATGTGGTCCCCGATGGCCCCCAATAGCCCCCCAATACTTACCTACCTCCCCCGGTGCTCCTCGTGTCTCCCCATGGGCGCCGCCATCTTTTTTCCGGGAAAAAATGGCGGGCGCACGCGCAGTGCACCCGCCGCCCGGCACCCGGATGTTCTTTGGGGTCTCGGCTGCCGGGGGTAGCCGAGACCCCAAAGAACATGATCGGGGTCGGTTTGCACCGACCCCTGCTTTGCGATCGCCGGTAATTAACAGTTTACCGGCGACCGCAAAAAAAAAAAAAAAAAGCGATCAGTTATTTTTCTGTCCTCTGATGTGATCGCACATCAGAGGACAGAGAAATAGGGGGATTCGGGGACCCTATCATACTCACCCGGGGTCCCTGGGTCCTCTTCTGTCTTCTCCTGCCAGCCGGCTTTTTCATCATGGCGGGCGCATGCGCAGTGCGCCCGCCATCTGCTGCCATCTGTCGGCCGGCAGGAGAAGACAAGTTGGGGCTAAAATTAGGGTTAGGGTTAGAGTTAGGGTTAGGGTTAGGGTTAGGGTTAGAGTTAGGGTTAGGGTTAGGGTTAGGGTTAGGGTTAGAGTTAGGGTTAGGGTTAGGGTTAGGGTTAGGGTTAGAGTTAGGGTTAGGATTAGGGTTAGAGTTAGGGTTAGGGTTAGAGTTAGGGTTAGGGTTAGGGTTGGGGCTAAATTTAGGGTTAGGGTTAGGGCTAGGGTTAGGGTTAGGCTACTTTCACACTAGCGTTTTTTGGCTTCCGTCGCAATGCGTCGTTGGAGAAAAAACGCATCCTGCAAAAGTGCTTGCAGGATGCGTTTTTTCTCCATTGGCTTGCATTAGCGACGCATTGCGACGGATTGCCACATGTCGCATCCGTCGTGCGACGGATGCGTCGTGCTTCGGCGGACCGTCGACACAAAAAAAACTACATGTAACTTTTTTGTGCGACGTGTCCGCCATTTCCGACCGCGCATGCGTGGCCGGAACTCCGCCCCCGCCTCCCCGCACCTCACAATGGGGCAGCGGATGCGTTGAAAAAACAGCATCCGCTGCACCCGTTGTGCGGCGCTTACAACGCTAGCGTCGGTACGTCGGCCCGACACACTGCGATGGGCCGAGTACGACGCTAGTGTGAAAGTAGCCTTAGGCTTCTTTCACACTTGCGTCGGTACGGGGCGGTCGCAATGCGTCGGCCCGATGTACCGACGCACGTTGTGAAAATTGTGCACAACGTGGGCAGCGGATGCAGTTTTTCAACGCATCCGCTGCCCAGTCTATGTCCTGGGGAGGAGGGGGCAGAGTTACGGCCACGCATCCGCGGAAATGGCGGACGCGACGTACAAAAAAAAGGTTACATTGAACTTTTTTTGTGACGACGGGGGCTAAAGTTATGGTTAGGGTTGGGGCTAAAGTTAGGGTTGGGGCTAAAGTTAGGGTTAGAGTTGGGATTAGGGTTAGGGTTTGGATTAGGGTTGGGATTAGTGTTACGTTTGGGATTAGGGTTGGGATTAGGGTTAGGGTTGGGATTAGGGTTAGGGGTGTGTTGGATTTAGGGTTTTGATTAGGGTTATGGTTAGGGTTGAGATTAGGGCTGTTTTGGGGTTAGGGTTGTGATTATCGTTAGGGTTGTGATTAGGATTATGGATCGGGTTGAGATTAGGGTTAGGGCTGTGTTGGGGTTAGGGTTGGAGTTAGAATTGGGGGGTTTCCACTGTTTAGGTACATCAGGGGGTCTCCAAACACGACAGCCAATTTTGCGCTAAAAAAGTCAAATGGTACTCCCTCCCTTCTGAGCTCTGCCGTGCGCCCAAACAGTGGTTTACCCCCACATATGGGGCATCAGCGTACTCGGGATAAATTGGACAACAACTTTTGGGGTCCAATTTCTCCTGTTACCCTTGTGAAAATAAAAACTTGGGGGCTAAAAATCTTTTTTGTTGGAAAAAAATATATTTTTTTATTTTCACTACTCTGCATTATAAATTTCTGTGAAGCACTTGAGCTTTCAAAGTTCTCACCACATATCTAGATAAGTTCCTTAGGGGGTCTAGTTTCCGTTTCCAAAATTTGGTCACTTGTGGGGGTTTCTACTGTTTAGGTACATTAGGGGTCTGCAAACGCAACATAACGCCCGCAGACAATTCTATCAAAGTCTGCATTCCAAAATGGCGCTCCTTCCCTTCCGAGCTCTGCCGTGCGCCCAAACAGTGGTTTACCCTCACATATGGGGTACCAGCATACTCAGGACAAATTGGAGAACAAATATTGGCATCCAATTTCTCTTGTTACCTTTGTGAAAATAAAAATTTGGAGGCTAAAAAAATCTTTTTTGTGGGAAAAAAATATTTTTTATTTTCACTACTCTGCATTATAAACTTCTGTGAAGCACTTGGGCATTCAAAGTTCTCACCACATATCTAGATAAGTTCCTTGGGGGGTCTATTTTCCAAAATGGGGTCACTTGTTGGGGGTTTCTACTGTTTAGGTACATTAGGGGTCTGCAAACGCAACATAACGCCCGCAGACAATTCTATCAAAGTCTGCATTCCAAAATGGCGCTCCTTCCCTTCCGAGCTCTGCCGTGCGCCCAAACAGTGGTTTACCCCCACATATGGGGTACCAGCATACTCAGGACAAATTGGAGAACAAATATTGGCATCCAATTTCTCTTGTTACCTTTGTGAAAATAAAAATTTGGAGGCTAAAAAAATCTTTTTTGTGGGAAAAAAAATATTTTTTATTTTCACTACTCTGCATTATAAACTTCTGTGAAGCACTTGGGCATTCAAAGTTCTCACCACATATCTAGATAAGTTCCTTGGGGGGTCTATTTTCCAAAATGGGGTCACTTGTTGGGGGTTTCTACTGTTTAGGTACATTAGGGGTCTGCAAACGCAACATAACGCCCGCAGACAATTCTATCAAAGTCTGCATTCCAAAATGGCGCTCCTTCCCTTCCGAGCTCTGCCGTGCGCCCAAACAGTGGTTTACCCCCACATATGGGGTACCAGCATACTCAGGACAAATTGGACAACAACTTTTGGGGTCCAATTTCTCTTGTTACCCTTGTGAAAATAAAAATTTGGGGGCTAAAAAAATCTTTTTTGTGGGAAAAAAAATATTTTTTATTTTCACTACTCTGCATTATAAACTTCTGTGAAGCACTTGGGCATTCAAAGTTCTCACCACATATCTAGATAAGTTCCTTGGGGGGTCTATTTTCCAAAATGGGGTCACTTGTTGGGGGTTTCTACTGTTTAGGTACATTAGGGGTCTGCAAACGCAACATAACGCCCGCAGACAATTCTATCAAAGTCTGCATTCCAAAATGGCGCTCCTTCCCTTCCGAGCTCTGCCGTGCGCCCAAACAGTGGTTTACCCCCACATATGGGGTACCAGCATACTCAGGACAAATTGGAGAACAAATATTGGCATCCAATTTCTCTTGTTACCTTTGTGAAAATAAAAATTTGGAGGCTAAAAAAATCTTTTTTGTGGGAAAAAAAATATTTTTTATTTTCACTACTCTGCATTATAAACTTCTGTGAAGCACTTGGGCATTCAAAGTTCTCACCACATATCTAGATAAGTTCCTTGGGGGGTCTATTTTCCAAAATGGGGTCACTTGTTGGGGGTTTCTACTGTTTAGGTACATTAGGGGTCTGCAAACGCAACATAACGCCCGCAGACAATTCTATCAAAGTCTGCATTCCAAAATGGCGCTCCTTCCCTTCCGAGCTCTGCCGTGCGCCCAAACAGTGGTTTACCCTCACATATGGGGTACCAGCATACTCAGGACAAATTGGAGAACAAATATTGGCATCCAATTTCTCTTGTTACCTTTGTGAAAATAAAAATTTGGAGGCTAAAAAAATCTTTTTTGTGGGAAAAAAATATTTTTTATTTTCACTACTCTGCATTATAAACTTCTGTGAAGCACTTGGGCATTCAAAGTTCTCACCACATATCTAGATAAGTTCCTTGGGGGGTCTATTTTCCAAAATGGGGTCACTTGTTGGGGGTTTCTACTGTTTAGGTACATTAGGGGTCTGCAAACGCAACATAACGCCCGCAGACAATTCTATCAAAGTCTGCATTCCAAAATGGCGCTCCTTCCCTTCCGAGCTCTGCCGTGCGCCCAAACAGTGGTTTACCCCCACATATGGGGTACCAGCATACTCAGGACAAATTGGAGAACAAATATTGGCATCCAATTTCTCTTGTTACCTTTGTGAAAATAAAAATTTGGAGGCTAAAAAAATCTTTTTTGTGGGAAAAAAAATATTTTTTATTTTCACTACTCTGCATTATAAACTTCTGTGAAGCACTTGGGCATTCAAAGTTCTCACCACATATCTAGATAAGTTCCTTGGGGGGTCTATTTTCCAAAATGGGGTCACTTGTTGGGGGTTTCTACTGTTTAGGTACATTAGGGGTCTGCAAACGCAACATAACGCCCGCAGACAATTCTATCAAAGTCTGCATTCCAAAATGGCGCTCCTTCCCTTCCGAGCTCTGCCGTGCGCCCAAACAGTGGTTTACCCCCACATATGGGGTACCAGCATACTCAGGACAAATTGGACAACAACTTTTGGGGTCCAATTTCTCTTGTTACCCTTGTGAAAATAAAAATTTGGGGGCTAAAAAAATCTTTTTTGTGGGAAAAAAAATATTTTTTATTTTCACTACTCTGCATTATAAACTTCTGTGAAGCACTTGGGCATTCAAAGTTCTCACCACATATCTAGATAAGTTCCTTGGGGGGTCTATTTTCCAAAATGGGGTCACTTGTTGGGGGTTTCTACTGTTTAGGTACATTAGGGGTCTGCAAACGCAACATAACGCCCGCAGACAATTCTATCAAAGTCTGCATTCCAAAATGGCGCTCCTTCCCTTCCGAGCTCTGCCGTGCGCCCAAACAGTGGTTTACCCCCACATATGGGGTACCAGCATACTCAGGACAAATTGGAGAACAAATATTGGCATCCAATTTCTCTTGTTACCTTTGTGAAAATAAAAATTTGGAGGCTAAAAAAATCTTTTTTGTGGGAAAAAAAATATTTTTTATTTTCACTACTCTGCATTATAAACTTCTGTGAAGCACTTGGGCATTCAAAGTTCTCACCACATATCTAGATAAGTTCCTTGGGGGGTCTATTTTCCAAAATGGGGTCACTTGTTGGGGGTTTCTACTGTTTAGGTACATTAGGGGTCTGCAAACGCAACATAACGCCCGCAGACAATTCTATCAAAGTCTGCATTCCAAAATGGCGCTCCTTCCCTTCCGAGCTCTGCCGTGCGCCCAAACAGTGGTTTACCCCCACATATGGGGTACCAGCATACTCAGGACAAATTGGAGAACAACTTTTGGGGTCCAATTTCTCTTGTTACCCTTGTGAAAATAAAAATTTGGGGGCTAAAAAAATCTTTTTTGTGGGAAAAAAAATATTTTTTATTTTCACTACTCTGCATTATAAACTTCTGTGAAGCACTTGGGCATTCAAAGTTCTCACCACATATCTAGATAAGTTCCTTGGGGGGTCTATTTTCCAAAATGGGGTCACTTGTTGGGGGTTTCTACTGTTTAGGTACATTAGGGGTCTGCAAACGCAACATAACGCCCGCAGACAATTCTATCAAAGTCTGCATTCCAAAATGGTGCTCCTTCCCTTCCGAGCTCTGCCGTGCGCCCAAACAGTGGTTTACCCCCACATATGGGGTACCAGCATACTCAGGACAAATTGGAGAACAAATATTGGCATCCAATTTCTCTTCTTACCTTTGTGAAAATAAAAATTTGGAGGCTAAAAAAATCTTTTTTGTGGGAAAAAAAATATTTTTTATTTTCACTACTCTGCATTATAAACTTCTGTGAAGCACTTGGGCATTCAAAGTTCTCACCACATATCTAGATAAGTTCCTTGGGGGGTCTATTTTCCAAAATGGGGTCACTTGTTGGGGGTTTCTACTGTTTAGGTACATTAGGGGTCTGCAAACGCAACATAACGCCCGCAGACAATTCTATCAAAGTCTGCATTCCAAAATGGCGCTCCTTCCCTTCCGAGCTCTGCCGTGCGCCCAAACAGTGGTTTACCCCCACATATGGGGTACCAGCATACTCAGGACAAATTGGAGAACAAATATTGGCATCCAATTTCTCTTGTTACCTTTGTGAAAATAAAAATTTGGAGGCTAAAAAAATCTTTTTTGTGGGAAAAAAAATATTTTTTATTTTCACTACTCTGCATTATAAACTTCTGTGAAGCACTTGGGCATTCAAAGTTCTCACCACATATCTAGATAAGTTCCTTGGGGGGTCTATTTTCCAAAATGGGGTCACTTGTTGGGGGTTTCTACTGTTTAGGTACATTAGGGGTCTGCAAACGCAACATAACGCCCGCAGACAATTCTATCAAAGTCTGCATTCCAAAATGGCGCTCCTTCCCTTCCGAGCTCTGCCGTGCGCCCAAACAGTGGTTTACCCCCACATATGGGGTACCAGCATACTCAGGACAAATTGGACAACAACTTTTGGGGTCCAATTTCTCTTGTTACCCTTGTGAAAATAAAAATTTGGGGGCTAAAAAAATCTTTTTTGTGGGAAAAAAAATATTTTTTATTTTCACTACTCTGCATTATAAACTTCTGTGAAGCACTTGGGCATTCAAAGTTCTCACCACATATCTAGATAAGTTCCTTGGGGGGTCTATTTTCCAAAATGGGGTCACTTGTTGGGGGTTTCTACTGTTTAGGTACATTAGGGGTCTGCAAACGCAACATAACGCCCGCAGACAATTCTATCAAAGTCTGCATTCCAAAATGGCGCTCCTTCCCTTCCGAGCTCTGCCGTGCGCCCAAACAGTGGTTTACCCCCACATATGGGGTACCAGCATACTCAGGACAAATTGGACAACAACTTTTGGGGTCCAATTTCTCTTGTTACCCTTGTGAAAATAAAAACTTGGGGGCTAAAAAATCTTTATTGTTAAAAAATATATTTTTTTTATTTTCACGACTCTGCATTATAAACTTCTGTGATGCACTTGGGCATTCAAAGTTCTCACTACACATCTAGATAAGTTCCATGGGGGTTCTAGTTTCCAAAATGGGGTCACTTTTGGGGGGTTTCTGCTGTTTAGGCACATCAGGGGCTCTCCAAACGCGACATGGCGTCCGATCTCAATTCCAGTCAATTTTGCATTGAAAAGTCAAATGGCGCTCCTTTGCTTCCGAGCTCAGCCATGCGCCCAAACAGTGGTTTACCCCCACATATGGGGTGTCGGCGTACTCAAGACAAATTGTACAACAGCTTCTGGGGTCCATTTTCTCCTGTTACCCTTGGTAAAATAAAAATTTGGAGGCAAAAAGATCATTTTTGTAGAAAAAATGCGATTTTTTTATTTTCACGGCTCTACGTTATAAACTTCTGTGAAGCACCTGGGGGTTTAAAGTGCTCACCACACATCTAGATAAGTTCCTTAAGGGGTCTAGTTTCCAAAATGGTGTCATATGTGGGAGGTCTCTACTGTTTAGGCACATCAGCGGCTCTCCAAACGTGACATGGCGTCCGATCTCAATTCCAGCCAATTCTACATTGAAAAAGTAAAACGACACTCCTTCTCTTCCAAGCTCTGCGGTGCGCCCAAACAGTGGTTTACCCCCATATATGGGGTATCGACGTACTTAGGAGAAATTGCACAACAACTTTTGTGGTCTAATTTCTCCTGTTACCCTTGTGAAAATAAAAATTTGGGGGCAAAAAGACCATTTTTGTAGAAAAAATTAGATTTTTTATTTTCACGGCTCTACGTTATAAACTTCTGTGAAGCACTTGGGGGTTCAAAGTGCTCACCACACATCTAGATAAGTTCCTTAAGGGGTCTAGTTTCCAAAATGGTATCACTTGTGGGGGGTTTCCACTGTTTAGGCACATCAGGGACTCTCCAAACGCGACATGGCATCCGATCTCAATTCCAGCCAATTCTGCATTGAAAAAGTCAAACGGTGCTCCTTCACTTCCAAGCTCTGCGGTGCGCCCAAACAGTGGTTTACCTCCACATATGGGGTATCGACGTACTCAGGAGAAATTGCACAACAACTTTTGTGGTCTAATTTCTCCTGTTACCCTTGTGAAAATAAGAATTTGTCGGCGAAAAAATCATTTTTGTGAAAACAAATGCGATTTTTTATTTTCACGGCTCTACGTTATAAACTTCTGTGAAGCACTTGGGGGTTCAAAGTGCTCACCACACATCTAGATAAGTTCCTTGGGGGGTCTAGTTTCCAAAATGGTGTCAATTGTGGGGGGTTTCCACTGTTTAGGCACATTAGGGGCTCTCCAAACGCGACATGGCGTCCGATCTCAATTCCAGCCAATTCTGCATTGAAACAGTCAAACGGTGCTCCTTCACTTCCAAGCTCTGCGGTGCGCCCAAAGAGTGGTTTACCTCCACATATGGGGTATCAGCGTACTCAGGAAAAATTGCACAACAAAATTTGTGGTTAAATTTCTGTTTTTACACTTGTGAAAATTTAAAAAAAATGGTTCTGAAGTAAAATGTTTGCAAAAAAAAGTAAAATGTTCATTTTTTTCTTCCACATTGTTTTAGTTCCTGTGAAGTACGTAAAGGGTTAATAAACTTCTTGAATGTGGTTTTGAGCAGCTTGAGGGGTGCAGTTTTTAGAATGGTGTCACACTTGGTTATTTTCTATCATATAGACCCCTCAAAATCACTTCAAAGGTGATGTGGTCCCTAAAAAAAACATGGTGTTGTAAAAATGAGAAATTGCTGGTCAACTTTTAACCCTTATAACTCCCTAAGAAAAAAAAAAATTGTTTCCAAAATTGTGCTGATGTAAAGTAGACATGTGAGAAATGTTAGTTATTAACTATTTTTTGTGACATATCTCTCTGATTTAAGGGCATAAAAATACAAAGTTTGAAAATTGCAAAATTTTAAAAATTTTCGCCATATTTCCATTTTTTTCATAAATAATCGCAAGTAATATCGAAGAAATGTTACCACTATCTTGAAGTACAACATGTCACGAAAAAACATTCTCAGAATCAGCGGGATCTGATAAAGCGTTCCAGAGTTATAACCTCATAAAGTGACAGTGGTCAGAATTGTAAAAATTGGCTCGGTCATTAAGTACCAAATTGGCTCTGTCACTAAGGGGTTAAATTTACAACTTGATCTTAGGGATGTGTCAACAAGTTTTAAACATTTTCTCATAGTAACTAAGCAAGTTAAGAACTCAGTTAGGCCATGTTCACATTTTGCGGTTTTTACCGCGGATCCGCGGCGATTTTGATGCTGCGGGTCCGCAGCAGTTTCCATTGCGTTTACATTTACAGGTAAACCCTATGGAAACTGCAAACCGCTGTGCACATGCTGCGGGAAAACCCGTGCAGAAACGCAGCGGTTTACAACCCGCAGTATGTCTCTTCTTTGTGCAGAATCGCTGCGATTCTGCACCCATAGGAATGCAATAATCCGCTAACTTCCCGCATGGGGCTGTGCCCACGTTGTGGGAAGTAAGCGGATAATGTGCAGATGGTACCCGGGGTGGAGGAGAGGAGACTCTCCTCCAGGCCCTGGGAACCATATTTATGTAAAAAAAAAGAATTAAAATAAAAAATAATGCTATACTCACCTCTCAGCGCTGCACGCGGCCGTCCGGTCTCAGGGTTGGTGTGCGAGCAGGACCTGCGGTGACGTCGCGGTCACATGACCGTGATGACGCCGCGGTCACATGACCGTGACGTCACGAAGGTCCTTCTCACACAGCATCTTTGGAACCGGATCGCCGCGTGCAGCGCCGAGGAGATCCGGACGTCAGAGGGTTACTATAAAGCATTTTTTATTATTTTTAACATTACTATTGATGCTGCATATTGCTGCATATGCAGCATCAATAGTATAGGAGTAAAACCTGCAGCGGAAACCGCAAAACATGCCGCGATAAATCTGCAGGGATAATCGCAGCGGGTTTGCCCTGCAGATTTATCAAATCTGCTGCAGGAGAACCCACAGAGCACACCGCAAAGTGTGCACATATCCTTACTCTTTCCAAAGCGGACAGATGATTTCAGCAATATGGACTCTGTACCTATTGTACACCCTCCCATTTGATGCAGCCTATTTGGATACCTATATTGAGGCATATAGTTTACTATTAACTCTACTTTTCTCCTTCGCCTCTTTGGGGGACACAGACCATGGGTGTATGCTTCTTGCCACTAGGAGGCTGACACTCACTAAGTTAAAACAAAAAAAGTTAGCTCCTCCTCTGCAGTATACACCCTCGTGCTGGTTCCCAGAGAACCAGTTCTTGCTTAGTGTCCGTAGGAGGCACATGGGTCTGGTCTTCAGACTAAAAGCTCTTTATTATTTTATTTTTACATTGTTACCAATTTTTAAATTTTTCCAAGTGGAATGAAGGGGTGACAGATCTTTTCAAGGTTTTGACTGCGGGGGCGCACAATCCTGCCTCAGCGCCGGGCGGCACCGCAAATTTAGTCCTCGGCTTCGGCCCTGTGCTAGGCCGCAACCCTTATCTCCACCCATGCAATGATGCGATGTGGAGGCTCTGCCCACCAGTCCTGGCGCTTCTCACACAGCACGAGAAGCGCCTCTGAGATCTCGGGGGCCATATTTCTCCCCCCAGACCACCTCAGGACACACTAACTGCCATCATGAAGGAAAGGTCCTGGCAGCAAGTTTTCTCAGCGCAGGGGCCATGCAGTTGGAGAAATGCAGGAGCAGCGGGGACACAGACCTGGTTAAGGGAGTGCTGCATTACACATCCCCCTCCTGTAACCCTTTTCTCAGCAGTATCCCTTCTTAGCAGCACCTATTATTATAGGACCACATTGAAGGGTACATCATGTCCCAGCCTAAGGCATCTAAAAAGTCTAACTAGGCTATGGCTATATTTTTTACTTCATGCTCCTCCTGCCAGTCTGCGTTTCCTAAGGCCCAGAGTTCGCCACTCTGCAATGCCTGTGACCCTAACTGCGCTCAGGAGCCCGCCACCAAGCCCAGTGTACCTAGTCCCCCTGAGTGGGCTTCGTCACTGTCTCAATCCATGTCTTCGCTGGCCAAAGTGATTGAATCCCTCCGTGATCCTTCGGGGGACCGGAGGATTTGCAGGACTGATGGAGACGGATCCTCCCCAAGCAGGGAGCAGTCGGTTAGCAGGGTCAGAAAACACTCTAGAAGCCGTCAGGCACCTAGAAAATGGATCCATAGCACGTCTCCTGAGCAGACACGTGCTGTTGTGAACTGTGTTTCTGGGCTCCCTCTGGTGGTCACTAACGGTATTGTGTTAGGCATGTCTTGTTGCAGGCCTGAGCTCCAGCTGTGTCGTTAAGCAGCGGGTGTTCCCTATTTAAGTCTCCTCTGGACTCAGTCTCTTGCCTGGCATCGTTGTATCCAGACCTATATGGTCTCCTCCGGATTCCTTTCAGTCTGTCTCATGCAAGAAAAGCTAAGTCCGTTTTGTATAATTTGGATCGTTTGCATTTTTCAGTGGTTTTTGTCCAGCTTGCTTAAAATTTGATTTTCTGGCTCGCTGGAAGCTCTAGGGGGGCTGATATTCTCCCTCCGCACCGTCAGTCGGTGTGGGGGTTCTTGAATGTTCAGCGTGGATGTTTTTGTAGGGTTTTCTGCTGACCGCATAGTCCACTATCTATTTTCTGCCTATCTAGACTAGTGGGCCTCACTTTGCTGAATCTAGTTCATTTCTACGTTTGTGTTTTCCTCTTGCATCACAGTTATTATTTGTTGGGGGCTTTCTATATCTTTGGGGTTCAATTTCTCTGGAGGCAAGTGAGGTCTTATTTTCCCTCTAGGGGTAGTCAGTTCTCCGGCTGGCTCGAGACGTCTAGAACCAACGTAGGCACGTTCACCGGCTGCTTCTAGTTGTGTGTGTTAGGATCAGGTATGCGGTTAGCCCAGTTTCCACCTCCCTAGAGCAGTATTTAGTTTTTTGCTATCTTGCCGGAAGATCAGAGATCCTCTACCACTGGGATCATAACAGTATGCCAGGCCGAAAGAAAATGTTTATTGCATCGCAGAAGCGGGATTAAAAAGAAGTTCTGAGTTGTTTTTTTTTGTTTTTTTTTGTTGCTGCAGTTTGCCTAGCTTCTTCCATCCCCTTTTTCTCTGAGTGGCTGGAACTCTGCTGCAGATATGAATGTCCAGACTCTGACTTCTAGTGTGGATCAGCTTGCTGCTAGGGTGCAAAGCATTCAGGATTTTGTTATTCATAGCCCTATGTCTGAACCAAAAATACCTATTCCTGAGCCGTTTTTTGGAGATAGATCTAAGTTCCTTAATTTTAGGAATAATTCAAATTGTTTCTGTCTCTGAAACCTCGTTCCTCTGTTGATTCCGCTCAGCAAGTTAAGATTGTTATTTCCTTCTTGCGCGGCGACCCTCAAGATTGGGCCTTCTCTCTGGCACCAGGAGATCCTGCATTGGTGAATGTTGATGCGTTTTTCCTGGCACTTGGTTTGCTTTATGAGGAGCCTAATCTTGAAAATCAGGCTGAAAAGATGTTGCTGGCTATCTCTCAGGGTCAGGACGAAGCGGAGGTATATTGTCAAAAATTTCGGAAATGGTCCGTGCTTACTCAATGGAATGAGTGTGCACTGGCCGCAAATTTCAGAAATGGTCTTTCTGAAGCCATTAAAGATGTGATGGTGGGGTTTCCTATCCCTACAGGTCTGAATGATTCAATGGCTCTGGCCATTCAAATTGATCGACGTTTGTGGGAGCGCAAATCTGTTAATCCTTTGGCGGTGCTGTCTGAACGGTCACCTGATTCTATGCAATGTGACAGAATTCTGACCAGAGTCGAGCGACAAAATCATAGACGTCAAAATGGGTTGTGTTTCTACTGTGGTGATTCAACACATGTTATCTCAGCATGCTCTAAACGCTTAAAAAAAATTGTTAATCCTGTCGCCATTGGTACTTTTCAGCCTAAGTTTATTTTGTCTGTGACTTTAATTTGTTCATTATGTTCTTACTCAGTTATGGCTTTTGTGGATTCTGGTGCTGCTTTAAGTCTGATGGATTTGTCGTTTGCCAAGCGCTGCGGTTTTGTCCTGGAGCTTTTGGAAAATCCTATTCCTCTTAGAGGAATTGATTCTACGCCATTGGCAGAGAATAAACCTCAGTATTGGACGCAAGTGACCATGTGCATGACTCCTGTACGTCAGGAGGTGATTCATTTTCTGGTACTGCATAAAATGCATGATGTTGTCGTTTTGGGTCTGCCATGGTTACAGGCCCATAATCCAGTTTTAGATTGGAAAGCTAGGACTGTGTCTAGATGGGGGTGTCAGAGAATTCATGGCGATTCTCCATTGGTGTCTATTGCTTCTTCTACCCCTTCTGAGATCCCTGAGTTTTTGTCAGACTTTCAGGATGTATTTAATGAGGCCAGGTCCAGTGCCCTTCCTCCTCATAGGGACTGTGATTGTGCTATAGATTTGATTCCTGGTAGTAAGTTTCCTAAGGGACGACTCTTTAATTTATCTGTGCCAGAGCATGCCGCGATGCGGAGTTATATAAAGGAGTCTTTGGAGAAGGGACATATTCGCCCATCCTCTTCTCCTCTTGGTGCAGGATTCTTTTTTGTGGGCAAGAAAGACGGGTCTTTGAGACCTTGTATAGATTATCGTCTTCTGAATAAGATCACGGTTAAATTTCAGTATCCTTTGCCATTGTTGTCTGATTTGTTTGCTCGGATTAAGGGATCCAGTTGGTTCACTAAGATAGATCTTCGTGGTGCGTATAACCTTGTGCGCATAAAGCAGGGAGATGAATGGAAAACGGCATTTAATACGCCCGAGGGTCATTTTGAGTACCTGGCGATGCCTTTTGGATTATCGAATGCTCCTTCTGTGTTTCAGTCCTTCATGCATGACATCTTCCGGAAATATCTGGATAAATTTATGATTATTTATCTGGATGATATTTTGGTTTTTTCTGATGATTGGGAGTCCCATGTGAACCAGGTCAGGATGGTGTTTCAGGTTCTGCGGGAGAATGCTCTATTTGTGAAGGGCTCAAAATGTATCTTTGGGGTACAGAAGGTTTCTTTTTTGGGTTTTATTTTTTCCCCTTCTACCGTGGAGATGGACCCAGTCAAGGTCCGTGCCATTCATGACTGGACTCAGCCCACGTCTGTTAAGAGCCTGCAAAAGTTCTTGGGCTTTGCTAATTTTTACCGTCGTTTTATCGCTAATTTTTCCAGCGTGGTTAAACCTTTGACGGATATGACCAAGAAGGGTTCTGATGTTGCTAATTGGTCTCCTGCGGCCGTGGAGGCCTTTCGGGAGCTGAAGCGTCGGTTTACTTCAGCGCCAGTCTTGTGCCAGCCGGATGTCTCTCTTCCCTTCCAGGTTGAAGTTGATGCTTCTGAGATTGGTGCAGGGGCTGTTTTGTCGCAAAAAAGTTCTGATGGCTCCGTGATGAAGCCATGCGCCTTCTTTTCAAGAAAATTTTCGCCTGCTGAGCGGAACTATGATGTTGGTAATCGGGAGTTGTTGGCTATGAAGTGGGCATTTGAGGAGTGGCGACATTGGCTCGAGGGAGCTAGACATCGTGTGGTGGTCTTGACTGATCATAAAAATCTGATTTACCTCGAGTCTGCCAAGCGCCTGAATCCTAGACAGGCTCGTTGGTCGTTGTTTTTCTCCCGTTTTGACTTTGTGGTCTCGTACCTGCCTGGTTCGAAGAACGTGAAGGCTGATGCACTTTCTAGGAGTTTTGTGCCTGACTCTCCGGGAGTCTCGGAGCCGGCTGGTATTCTCAGAGAGGGAGTGATTTTGTCTGCCATTTCCCCAGATTTGCGACGAGTGCTGCAGAAATTTCAGGCTGATAGGCCTGATCGTTGCCCACAAACAGAGAGACTGTTTGTCCTTGACAGATGGACCAGCAGAGTTATTTCTGAGGTTCATTCTTCAGTGTTGGTGGGACATCCTGGGATTTTCGGTACCAGAGATTTGGTGGCTAGGTCCTTTTGGTGGCCTTCCTTGTCGCGGGATGTGCGTTCTTTTGTGCAGTCCTGTGGGATTTGTGCTCGGGCTAAGCCTTGCTGTTCTCGTGCCAGCGGGTTGCTTTTGCCCTTGCCTATCCCGAAGAGGCCTTGGACGCACATTTCCATGGATTTCATTTCGGATCTTCCGGTATCTCGGAAGATGTCTGTCATCTGGGTGGTGTGCGATCGTTTTTCTAAAATGGTCCATTTGGTGCCCTTGCCTAAGTTGCCTTCCTCCTCTGATTTGGTCCCTTTGTTCTTTCAGAATGTGGTTTGTTTGCACGGCATCCCTGAGAATATTGTGTCTGACAGAGGATCCCAGTTTGTGTCCAGATTCTGGCGATCCTTTTGTGCTAAGATGGGTATTGATTTGTCCTTTTCGTCGGCTTTTCATCCTCAGACTAATGGCCAGACCGAGCGAACTAATCAGACGTTGGAGACTTATTTGAGATGTTTTGTTTCTGCTGATCAGGACGACTGGGTTACCTTTTTGCCACTGGCCGAGTTTGCCCTTAATAATCGGGCTAGTTCTGCCACTTTGGTTTCACCCTTTTTCTGCAACTCTGGTTTCCATCCTCGTTTCTCCTCGGGCCAGGTTGAACCTTCTGACTGTCCTGGGGTTGATTCTGTGGTGGATAGGTTGCAGCGGATTTGGAACCATGTGGTGGACAATTTGAAATTGTCACAAGACAAGGCCCAGCGTTTTGCCAACCGCCGCCGCGGTGTGGGTCCCCGACTTCGTGTTGGGGATTTGGTTTGGTTGTCTTCTCGGCATGTTCCTTTGAAAGTCTCCTCTCCTAAGTTCAAGCCTCGCTTTATCGGTCCTTATAAGATTTTGGAAATCCTTAACCCGGTGTCTTTTCGCTTGGACCTTCCAGCGTCATTTGCTATTCATAATGTGTTCCATAGGTCCTTGTTGCGGCGGTACGTGGTGCCTATGGTTCCTGCTGTTGAGCCTCCTGCCCCGGTTTTGGTTGAGGGCGAGTTGGAGTACGTGGCGGAGAAGATTCTGGATTCTCGTATCTCTAGACGGAAACTCCAGTATTTAGTTAAGTGGAAAGGCTATGGTCAGGAGGATAATTCCTGGGTTGTCGCCTCTGATGTTCATGCGGCTGATTTGGTTCATGCCTTTCACGCTGCTCATCCTGATCGCCCTGGGGGTCTTGGTGAGGGTTCGGTGACCCCTCCTCAAGGGGGGGGTACTGTTGTGAACTGTGTTTCTGGGCTCCCTCTGGTGGTCACTAACGGTATTGTGTTAGGCATGTCTTGTTGCAGGCCTGAGCTCCAGCTGTGTCGTTAAGCAGCGGGTGTTCCCTATTTAAGTCTCCTCTGGACTCAGTCTCTTGCCTGGCATAGTTGTATCCAGACCTATATGGTCTCCTCCGGATTCCTTTCAGTCTGTCTCATGCAAGAAAAGCTAAGTCCGTTTTGTATAATTTGGATCGTTTGCATTTTTCAGTGTTTTTGTCCAGCTTGCTTAAAATTTGATTTTCTGGCTCGCTGGAAGCTCTAGGGGGGCTGATATTCTCCCTCCGCACTGTCAGTCGGTGTGGGGGTTCTTGAATGTTCAGCGTGGATGTTTTTGTAGGGTTTTCTGCTGACCGCATAGTCCACTATCTATTTTCTGCCTATCTAGACTAGTGGGCCTCACTTTGCTGAATCTAGTTCATTTCTACGTTTGTGTTTTCCTCTTGCCTCACCGTTATTATTTGTTGGGGGCTTTCTATATCTTTGGGGTTCAATTTCTCTGGAGGCAAGTGAGGTCTTATTTTCCCTCTAGGGGTAGTCAGTTCTCCGGCTGGCTCGAGACGTCTAGAACCAACGTAGGCACGTTCACCGGCTGCTTCTAGTTGTGTGTGTTAGGATCAGGTATGCGGTTAGCCCAGTTTCCACCTCCCTAGAGCAGTATTTAGTTTTTTGCTATCTTGCCGGAATATCAGAGATCCTCTACCACTGGGATCATAACAACGTGCCTTGTCACCACAGAGCTCTGTTTCTCGCTCTCCCTCTCCAGAGGTCAGTAGTGAACGCGAATCTGAGTGTGAATCTGATGGTTCCTTCTATCCGGATTCGCCAGATTTTCAGAAAACTCTTCTGTCCGTGCCGGATGGCTCATCCATCAAAAATCCCACAGACTGTCAGATAGAAAGTTTGGCTCGCCCTGTCTTTGAGGCCTCAGGTTCGGCTCTCTATCCATCCTTTGCCGCAGCATAGGTAGCTAAGGCAATGATTTTTTTGGTCAGAGACCATAGCTACTGCACTTCAGAGCAGTAACTTTCCTCCAGAGACGGCGCACCTTGCCAATCCAATTTCCCGAGCAGGCGATTACCTGGTACATGCATCCTTGGATGCGGCCGGTTGTGCTGCTCAGTCAGCAGCCAATGCCATCACTATGAGAAGGACATTATGGCTCAGGGAGTGGAAGGCGGACTCTGCATCAAAAAAGTCTCTCACCTCCCTTCTTTATCAAAGCGGTCACTTATTTAGAGAAAAAGATGAATCAGCTTATTTCCGATGTTACGGACGGAAAGAGCAAATTCCTTCCCCAACAGAGACTTAGGCTTCCCTTTCAGAGACAGCAACAAATCCGTTTCCATTCATTTCACTCCACTCCAGGCTGGGCCACTATCATTACTTTGTCCGCTTCAGGATGTTCTCTACGAAGAGATGGAGGAGCTCAGGTCTCGTACAGACCTAACCAACATTGGAAGTCCCGACCCAAGCCGTCGAGACCTAAAGGTCATAGGTCTCAGAGATTCCTCCGTGAAGCCCTGCCCACGGCCGCTCCTCCACCGCTCAGCTCCGTCTACGTCCGCATGCGGCCTGCGTACCTATCTTTAACATTAGGTACGCAGGTCATGCGGATGTATGCAGATGCCTCCGCATGCGTCGTTTTGATGATGCAGAGAAAATAAGAAATTCCAACCAGCTGCGTTCGACGCGGGTCGACGCATCATCAAAACAACGCATGCGGAGACATCCGCACCACCTGCGTACCTAATGTTAAAGATAGGTACGCAAGCCACATGCGAACGTAGGCAGAGCTGAGCGGCGGAGGTGGGTGGGGTTTCACGGAGGAAGTGCGCAGCCCTCCGCAGCTCAGCAAAACACTAGTGTGAAACTAGCCTAACATCATTTCATGTTTTATGTTATCAACAGAAGTGAGTCCAGCAGTCAGTAGTACAGGACCAGTCCAGACAGTGAGCCAGTCTTCTACCACTACCAATGTGCCCACCTCTACAGTACCTGCTACAAATGTCACATCAAAACCATCTACTACAGGTATGTTACCTTTATGAGCCATTTACATTTTCACATTACTTTTAATGAAAAATAAAAATAAAAACACATATCTGGAAACCATCAGTGAGGGGCCGTTGATGGATCTAATAATTTTACTAGTCTTCCCTAATTTGTAATTGTTATGGAAAATTGTTCCTGCTGTCGAGAGAAAATCTGATCAGATTTCTTCATTACCACCTTACAACTGCTGATGTTATAATCCTTACTAATAAGCTAGAATTCACGGTTAATATACTTACTGTATAATATACCAAAGCTGCAGCCCCATTGACATAAGCCCATTGGCAACTGCAAGCTGGGTTTGGCAAATTGAAATAGTTGAGTTAAGTGTGAATACCCTTGCAGGACAACATTTCTTAAATTTACAATTGATAACTTGATCTTAGGGATGGTTTCTCGGATGAGTCAACAAGTTTTAAACATTTTCTCATAGTAACTAAGCAGCAAGTTAAGAACTCAGTTATTCTTTCCAAAGTGGACTAATGATTTCAGCCACATGGACTCTGTACCTATTGTACACCCTCCTGTTTGATGCAGCCTATTTTGATACCTATATTGAGGCATATAGTTTACTATTACCGTAACTCAACTTTTTTGCATCTCCCAAACTCCGATGTTTAATTCATTATAAAAAAATGTCTTCATGGTACAGGGGCTATAAAATGACAATTACATTTAAAATCCTGTTCTGTTACCTTCCTTTGGATTAATTGTTCTATGTAAGAATAAGAGGTTGAATTTGATGGGTTTAGGTCTCTTTTAACCCTTTATACACAGTATCTCCACAGAAGTGGAGGAAAATATAACTCTAGGAAAATTACCATATTCCTTGCTTTTACATAAAAGAAAAATGGCGGCCAACAATAACTGTACTCTTTATGCAGCTTGAGGTGTCATACACATGAACACATCACAGCCTTCTGCATTATTATAGTAATTAGTGCCAAGGACAGGATCACGTCATGTCTCATAGCATTGCAAAATACTTTTCTGTCATCATATTTTTTGTGATAAGGTATTACTATATTTCTTCTGTTGCTGAGATCCCTTTCTTCAATTCCTATGTTCTTTCCTCAGCTGAGGCTCTGATTGTTCCTGTAACTAATGCGCCTGTGCAGCAGCCCAATGGACCCAACACAACAACAGCATCAACTACAGGTGGGCTACCGAATTCTCTCATATATTCCCTCATCAGTAACTATGATCGGACCTTGGTGATAACATAATTTCATGTTTTATTTTATCAACATAAGTGAGTCCAGCAGTCAGTAGTACAGGACCAGTCCAGACAGTGAGCCAGTCTTCTACCACTACCAATGTGCCCGCCTCTACAGTATCTACTACAAATGTCACATCAAAACCATCTACTACAGGTATGTTACCTTTATGAGCCATTTACATTTTCACATTACGTTTAATGAAAAAAAAAATGCATATCTAGAAACCATCAGTGAGGGGATGTTGATGGGTCTAATAATTTTACTAATCTTCCCTAATTAGTAATTGTCATGGGAAATTGTCCCTGCTGTCGAGAGAAAATCTATCAGATTTCTTCACTACCACCTTACAACTGCTGATGTTATAATCCTTACTAATAAGCTAGAATTCACGGTTAATATACTTACTGTATAATATAACTCTCCCTAAAGCTGCAGCCCCATTAACATTAGCCCATTGGCAACTGCAAGCTGGGTTTGGCAAGGTGAATTAGTTGAGTTAAGTGTGAATACCCTTGCAGGACAACATTTCTTAAATTTACAATTGATAACTTGACCTTAGGGATGTTTTCTCGGATGAGTCAACAAGTTTTAAACATTTTCTCATAGTAACTAAGCAGCAAGTTAAGAACTCAGTTATTCTTTCCAAAGTGGACTAATGATTTCAGCCACATGGACTCTGTACCTATTGTACACCCTCCTGTTTGATGCAGCCTATTTTGATACCTATATTGAGGCATATAGTTTACTATTACCGTAACTCTACTTTTTTGCATCTCCCAAACTCCAATGTTTAATTCATTATAAAAAATTTCTTCATGGTACAGGGGCTATAAAATGACAATTACATTTAAAATCCTGTTCTGTTACCTTCCATTGGATTAATTGTTCTATGTAGGAATAAGAGGTTGAATTTGATGGGTTTAGGTCTCTTTTAACCCTCTATACACAGTATCTCCACAGAAGTGGAGGAAAATATTGCTCTAGGAAAATTACCATATTCCTTGTTTTTACATAAAAGAAAAATGGCGGCCAACAATAACTGTACTCTTTATGAAGCTTGAGGTGTCATACACATGAACACATCACAGCCTTCTGCATTATTATAGTAATTAGTGCCAAGGACAGGATCAAGTCATGTCTCATAGCATTGCAAAATACTTTTCTATCTTCATAATTTTTGTGATAAGGTATTACTATATTTCTTCTGTCGCCAAGATCCCATTGTTTAATTCCTATGTTCTTTCCTCAGCTGAGGCTCTGATTGTTCCTGTAACTAATGCGCCTGTGCAGCAGCCCAATGGACCCAACACAACAGCAGCATCAACTACAGGTGGGCTACCAAATTCTCTCATATATTCCCTCATCAGTAACTATGATCGGACCTTGATGATAACATAATTTCATGTTTTATTTTATCAACATAAGTGAGTCCAGCAGTCAGTAGTACAGGACCAGTCCAGACAGTGAGCCAGTCTTCTACCACTACCAATGTGCCCGCCTCTACAGTATCTACTACAAATGTCACATCAAAACCATCTACTACAGGTATGTTACCTTTATGAGCCATTTACATTTTCACGTTACGTTTAATGAAAAAAATAAAATTAAAATAAAAATGCATATCTGGAAACCATCAGTGAGTGCAGGGGCTGGCTGGCAATTTTCAGCCTGGGGGGCAATCACAAGGCAGTGGCCCTCGTGTTGCGGTGGCCCTCCTTTTCCCTGCTTATATCTGGCCACTGCATTAAAGTAGCAGATATAACAGGCTTTAAAAACAGGCTGGTACACAGATATGGGAACTGAACGGAGCTTACTACAGAGATATGTGAGCAGAACAGAGCTTACTACAGAGATATGGGAGCAGAACAGAGCTTATTATAGAGATATGGGAGCAGAACTGAACTTACTAGATTCAGAGATATGGGAGCCGAACCGAGCTTACTGCAAAGATATGGGAGCAGAACCGAGCTTACTACAGAGATATGGGAGCAGAACCGAGCTAACAACAAGGATATGGGAGCAGAACCAAGCTTACTACAGAGATAGGGGAACAGAACCGAGCTTACTACAGAGATATGGCAGCAGAAACGAGCTTACTACAGAGATAAGGAAGCAGAAACGAGCTTACTACAGAGATATGGGAACAGAACCGAGCTTACTACAGAGATATGGACGCAGAACCGAGCTTAGTGCAAAGATATGGGAGCAGAACCAAGCTTACTACAGAGATATGGGAGCAGAACCGAGCTTAGTGCAGAGAAATGGGAGCAGAACCGAGCTTACTGCAGAGATATGGGAACAGAATCGACCTTACTACAGAGATATGGGAGCAGAACCAAACTTACTACAGAGATATGGGAGCAGAACCTAGCATACTAGAGAGAGAAGGGAGCAGAACCAAGCTTACTACAGAGATATGGGAGCAGAACTGAGCTTACTGCAGAGATATGGGAGCAGAACCGAGCTTACTACAGAGATAAGGGAGCTGAACCGAGCTTAATAAGTCTACTACATGGAACCAAGTCTGCTACATAGAAACTGGAGCAGAACTGAGATTACGACATACATACAGTACCATAATCTAGATTACTACATTGATAGAGTACCAGAACCAAGCTTGCTTAGATATGGTGCCATAACGGAGCTTACTTACAAACATACAACAATACAGCTACACAGTGCCTAGTATTATCACCACTACACAGAGAATACATAATATTATAATATCACCATTATCTCTGCATGAAACTACATTCTATACAAAGACCAATGATGCCACCATACACTCCCTGACAGAAGTTATGTCGCTTATCCATGTTATGTAAATAAAAGCTTATAACCTGATGTTAAATTCATCCATTGGTTGTATAAGTTATTCTTTTGAAAGCTGGAACCCTCCAAAATGTGATTTAGGTTAAGAAAATAAATTGTTATCAAAGCAGAAATATTGATCAGTTAATGGACACAGAATGGACAGATTTTGGCAAGACAACATTTTTGTTGCCCACAGACAAATAATTAACTTAAAATACAAATATATGTTGCATAACATTGATGAATGAAGTTGTGGTGCTCATCTACATTCTTTGGTTTTGTCTTCCAAGCTTCCTCTTTCATCCTTCCCCAAACATGCTCAATGATGTTCATGTCTGGTGACTGGGCTGGCCAGTCCTTGAGCACCTTGATCTTTTTTGCCTGGAGGAACTTTGTTGTAGAGATGGAGCACCATCCTGCTGCAGAATTTGACCTCTTTTATGATTTGGAATATAAGAGGTAGCTAATACTTCTTGATATTTTAGGCTATTGATATTGCCTTCCACCTTGCAAATGTTTCGCACACCCCCATACTGAATGTAACCCCAGACCATGATCTTTCAACCACCAAATTTAACTGTCTTCTGGGTGTATTTTGGATCCATACGGGCTCCAGTAGGTCTCCTGCAGTGTTTGTGGCAGCTGTGGTGTAATTCTACTGAAGAGAAATCCATCTTCTGCCACTTTTCCAGCGTCCATCTATTTAGCAGGCTGTGGGAGTTTGCAAATGCCACACGGTTTTTTATTTGCCTTTTGTTAGTGCTGGCTTCTGGGCACTGATTCGACCATGGAGGCCATTTTGAGACAGAATCCTACAAACTGTTCTAGTTGACACAGGTAAAGGTTTAGGTGTGCACTCAGCCTTAATATGGCGAGGTGCTGGTGTAACGGACCAATGGCCCAGAATAACAGTAAAAGTTAAATTCACTGCACTCTCTCTAGGTTTCTTATGCAAAGTCTGGTATAAATTTATTATACATAAACTGGGAGTGTAACAGAATATTACAGCATCTGCGCTTTTTTATATACAATGTTTCAGCTCAACCAGAGCCTTTGTCACGTAATCGCTTGTTCCAGCTAAGATAGTGATACACAGAGAAGGCGGAAAGTCCCAGCGGTGCAATATAAGCTCTATTGTAATCTAAATGTCCGCCTATGGAAGATCCTGTCCAGTAGTGTGGACCTGCAGTGTCTGTTATGACAAGCGGCGCTCCCGCGCCTTGCTAATGATCGGCATGTCACGTGCGGTGAATTTAACTAGTTGACACAGGGACTTGAGGTGACCAGACCTGTTGGAGCTCTACTGCTGTGGAAGAGGGGCTTGCTTTGGATTTTCGAACCAACAAACATTCCTCGTGAGCAGTTGTCTTGCGGGGTCCGGGTAATCAGCTGTAGTCTACCCAGTACTCCCGTGACATCCAGTCTCTTCAAATCTTTTTTTTAATTCTTTGTACTTGACGCTGAGACACATTAAAGGTGCCCGCCACCTCTGCAGTGGATCTGGTCTTCAGCCTCTTGATAATCCAGGCTTTGGTCGCAGGGTTTATTTTTGGCATGTTGTCAAGAGCTCAAGTTGCAGTGCAAATGAAGGTCTGGGGTGCTGGGTTTCTTTTTATACACACACACTAAATAACCGATCATTTACTGAGCACAGGTGAGGATGTAATCTAGGATTGGGTGCATTATATGACCAGGCGACAAAACTTTTGTCTTGCTAAAATCTGACCATTCTGTGTCCATTAACTGATCAATATTTCTGCATTGATGTCAATTTATTTTCTTAACCTAAACCACATTTTGGAAGGTTTCAGCTTTCAAAAGAATAATTTATGCAACCAATGGATGAATTTAACTTCTGGTTATAAGCTTTTATTTACATAACATGGATAAGCGACATTACTTCTGTCAGGGAGTGTACAACTTTTACTACTTGTATACTACAATACTGATCATTAATTTTAAAAAAGCACAACACTAAGTGCCATTGTATACAAGAACTCTGTATTTACGGTCAGTGTAAAGATATTACAGTGATCACTGGTGACATTATACACAGGAGATCTGTATAAGGTGTCAGTGTACAGGTAATACAGTGATCACCACTGCCAGTGACATTATACATAGGAGCTTTGTATATAGTATACAGTGTATAGTGTCAGTGTACAGGTAATACACTGACTCACTAGTGACGTCTCTAGCTGAAGTCCTTGATCTTTGCTTTTCATTTTCATCCAGCACAGACTGCCATCACTTCTTCCAGCCAGGACTCGTCTCTGCATAAAATAACACAGTTACCTAGAGAACGGCTTCCAGACCACATTCCCCACTTTTTCCCTTTCTTCTACACCATGTTCCAAATTATTATGCAAATTATATTTTTCTCAGATTTTCCTAAATGGTCGGTGCAAATGACAGTCAGTCTAATAAAAGTCATCACCCGTTAGAGTATACATCGAATTTTATTGGAGAAACCTCCCAATGATAACAGTATAATCTCCAAAATGAATAAAAACTCAAAATGCACTGTTCCAAATTATTAGGCACAGTAGAATTTCTAAACATTTGATCTGTTTTAAAGAACTGAAAATGCTAATTTGTGGAATATGCAGCATTAGGAGGTCACATTCACTGAACAAAAAAGCTATTTAACTCCAAAACATCCTAACAGGCCAAGTCACATGTAACCATAGGAACCCTTCTTTGTTATCACCTTCACAATTCTCGCCTCCATTGAACTTGTGAGTATTTGGAGAGTTTCTGCTTGTATTTCTTTGCATGAAGTCAGAATCGCCTCCCAGAGCTGCTGTTTTGATGTGAACTGCCTCTCACCCTCATAGATCTTTTGCTTGATGATACTCCAAAGGTTCTGTATAGGGTTGAGGTCAGGGGAAGATGGTGGCAATACCATGAGTTTATCTCCTTTTATGCCCATAGCAGCCAATGACTCAGAGTTATTCTTTTCAGCATGAGATGGTGCATTGACATGCATGAAGATGATTTTTATACCATGGAAGAAGGTTGTCAGTCAGAAACTCTATATACTTTGCCGAGGTCATTTTCAAACCTTCAGGTACCTTAAAGGGCCCTTCCAGCTGTTTCCCCATGATTCCAGCCCAAAACATTACTCCTCCATCTCCTTGCTGACGTTGCAGCCTTGTTGGGACATGGTGGCCATCCACCAACCATCCACTACTCCATCCATCTGGACCACCCAGGGTTGCTCGACACTCATCAGTAAGCAAGACTGTTTGGAAATCAGTCTTCATGTGTGTCTGGGCCCACTGCAACCGTTTCGGCTTGTGAACACTGTTTAGGGGTGGCCGAATAGTAGGTTTATGCACCACAGCAAGCCTTTGAAGGATCCTACACCTTGAGGTTCGAAGGACTCCAGAGGCACCAGCAGCTTCAAATAACTGTTTGCTGCTTTGTAATGGTATTTTGGCAGCTGCTCTCTTTATCCGATGAATTTGTCTGGCAGAAACCTTCCTCATTATGCCTTTATCTGCATGAACTCTGTCTGTGCTCTGTTTCAGTCACAAATCTCTTCACAGTATGATGATCACTCTTAAGTTTTCGTGAAATATCTAATGTTTTCATACTTTGACCAAGGCATTGCACTATTTAATGCTTTTCAGCAGCAGAGAGATCCTTTTTATTTCCCATTTTGCTTGAAACCTGTGGTCTGCTTTATAATGTGGAACATAATTTTAAAGTAGTTTTTCTTTAATTAGAATCACCTGGAAAACTAATGATCACATGTGTTTAAGATTGATTTCAGTGATCCATTGAGCCCTGAGACACAATACCATCCACGAGTTTATTTGAAAAACAAAACAATTAAATCTTTATGACACTTAAATCCAATTTGCATAATAATTTGGAACATGGTGTACACTAGACATCTGAATACAGAGGTGCACCCACAAAATATATAATTGGTTATTATGCAACCTCATAGATTGTAAGCTTGCGAGCAGGGCCCTCATTCCTTTTGGTATCTGTTGATCTATGTGTTTATTGCTATGCTTAATGTCCATTGTCTGTACAAGTCCCGTCTAAAATGTAAAGTGTTGGCACTATAGAAATAAAATTATTATAATTATTATTATTAACTGACCATTCCAAATATAAATTATAATCCACCACTGTGCACCCACTAACTATAAATAGCCACTTTCCCCATTTAATATATAAATTAATTAGCACCTGTACTCTTTCCCCCAATGCATTACCAGTCACTTCATCCTCAACGCCCTGCACTATGTACCACTCTAACCCTAACCCCAATTCATTATAGTTACATGCCCCTCCCACCCCAATTCATTGTCATGTCTTTCTCTCTCACCCTCTATTCATTATCAACTGCTCTACCCCACATTCAATACATCATTTACTTCCCCACCCTTAAAATTCATTATTTGTTCTTCCCCTAGATCATCATTTGCTCTCACCACCCTCTTCAATTGATCATTTGCTCTCCCCACCTTCAATTAAATTGCTGTCCCCTGTCCCTCACACTGAATTTATAATTTTGCAGTCCCCCCACTTTAATTTGAAGTCCCCTTACTTCATTCATTGCAGTCCTCGATTACCCCCTCACTTCATCTGCAGTGACCCTTCATCATTTGCAGCCCCCTATCCCCCTTCCATTTCATCATGAGCAGTCCCACATCAGACACACTTCATCATGTGCAGTCCTGCAGTCCCCTTCTCCCACTTCATCATGTGCAGTCCCCTTACCCCCCCTTCATCATGTGCAGTCCCCTTACCCCCCACTTCATTATGTGCAGTCACCCTTACCCCCCACTTCATGTGCAGTCCATCTTACACTCCACTTTATCATGTGCAGTCCCCATTACCCCCACTTCATGTGCAGTCCCCCTTACCCCCCACTTCATCATGTGCAGTCCCCCTTACCCCCCACTTCATGTGCAGCCCCACTCCCCCTTCATCATGCGCAATCCCCCTTCATGTGCTGCCCCATTCCATCATGTACAGCCCCACTCTCCCCACTTCATCATGTGCAGTCTCCTTTATCCACTAAACTATCATGTGCAGCCCCACTCCCCTTCATCATGTGCAGCCCCACTCCATGTACAGCCCCACTCAACCTTCATGTGCAGCCCCACTTACCCCCTCACTCCATCATGTGCAGTCTCCTTTAACCCACAAATTCTATCATGTGCAGCCTCCTTACACCCCCCACTTCATAACTTGCAGTTACCCACCATTAAATTTATTTTATAAAGAAAACAAAAAAGTTCTTCATACTTACCTCACCAGTCGCTCCCCTGCAGTGCCTCTCTGCTCCTAGCATCTGGGTCATGTCGGCGTGTGCGTGAGGACGCCATCGTGCATGTCCAACAGCTAACCTGGAAGTATAGAGAACATGAAGGGAGCAGTAGCTGCGCAGCCGTCAAGGTGACAGCCAAGCATAGCTCCTGGCCCCAGCGCAGACGTGTGTGCTAACTGTGATGCGGCTGTGTCTGCTGCCAGCCACGTCACAGTACAGCAGACATGGCTGCGCACAATTTGCTGTGTGGCTGTAGCCACCACCAGGCAGCCGGCCCTGAACAGCTGCTGGGGGAGCGGCCCGGGGGGCATTTGCCTCTTTGCCACATGGGCCAGTCAGCCCCTGAGTGAGTGGCTGTTGAAGGATCTAATAATTTTACTAGACTTCCCTAGTTAGTAATTGTCATGGGAAATTGTCCATGCTGTCATGAGAAAATCTATCAGATTTCTTCATTACCACCTTACAACTGCTGATGTTATAATCCTTACTAATAAGCTAGAATTCACATTTGCATATATAGGCACTGTTAATATACTTACTGTATAATGTACCTCTCCCTAAAGCTGCAGCCCCATTAACATTAGCCCATTAGCAACTGCAAGCTGGGTTTGGCAAGTTGAAATAGTTGAGTTAAGTGTGAATACCCTTGCAAGACAACATTTCTTAAATTTACAACTTGATCTTAGGGATGTTTTCTCAGATGTGTCAACAAGTTTTAAACATTTTCTCATAGTAACTAAGCAAGTTAAGAACTCAGTTATTCTTTCCAAAGCGGACAGATGATTTTAGCAATATGGACTCTGTACATTTTGTACACCCTCCCATTTTTATGCAGCCTATTTTGATACCTATATTGAGGCATATAGTTTACTATTAACTCTACTTTTCTCCTTCGCCTCTTTGGGGGACACAGACCATGGGTGTATGCTTCTTGCCACTAGGAGGCTGACACTCACTAAGTTAACACAAAAAAAGTTAGCTCCTCCTCTGCAGTATACACCCTCGTGCTGGTTCCCAGAGAACCAGTTCTTGCTTAGTGTCCGTAGGAGGCACATGGGTCTGGTCTTTATTATTTTATTTTTACATTGTTACCAATTTTTACATTTTTCCAAGTGGAATGAAGGGGTGACGGATCCTTTCAAGGTTTTGACTGCGGGGGCGCACAATCCTGCCTCAGCGCCGGGCGGCACCGCAAATTTATTCCCCGGCTTCGGCCCTGTGCTAGGCCGCAACCCTTATCTCCGCCCATGCAATGATACGATGTGGAGGCTCCGCCCCCCAGTCCTGGCGCTTCTCACACAGCACGAGAAGCGCCTCTGAGATCTCGGGGGCCATCTTTCTCCCCCCAGACCACCTCAGGACACACTAACTGCCATCATGAAGGAAAGGTCCTGGCAGCAAGTGTTCTCAGCACAGGGGCCATGCAGTTGGAGAAACGCAGGAGCAGCGGGGACACAGACCTGGTTAAGGGAGTGCTGCAATACAAATCTGTAATAGGATGCAGGTACTGAGTATGTCACCACGGAACAGACAGACCAACAGTTGAGGGGTTTAATAACAGGAATAAGGTTCTCCTCGCAGGGAGGGAGCAATGCAAAATAACTAACAATAAAACAATGCAAAAATACGGGAGTTAAACAATATAACAGAATTAAGCAGGATTCCTTGAGAAAAGAACACTTATCAGTCTGAAGATGACTTGCTTGGAGGGTCGTCTTCTCCAACATAGGCGCCGAGAAACAGCGGCACTTGTCGTCCCGCTGTTGTCCATGGGCAGAGTAGTCTCTGAGAGCCTGCTTCCTGGGGTTTCGGGAGTTAATGTGGTATGCACAGGCTCTGAGTCTTTAACTTTTACAGCACAACCAGGAAATCGGGGCTCCGCACTGTTGTCTCTATACCAGGAAAACAGGGGCTCTGCACTGTTAAGTCTCTGTACCAGGAGTCAGGGGCTCTGTACTTTTAAGTCTCTGTACTGATACCGCGGGGACCAGGGTGTCGTAGTCTCTAAAACGGGTCTCAAAGCGCCCCTCTCCAGTCACAGCAGAGTCCGCTTTATGTACTCACGAGATACAGTCTTTCTGGGCAGTCTCTTTCTATTTGTCCTCAGACTGGGAGCTCTCTCTCTCTTCTGGATCGCAGCTGCACCCTGCTCTGCACGCTGCTCTGTCTCCTGCGCGCATCCCTTTCCCGCCCTCTGGCTGCTTCCTTTCTGTCCCAGTCTATCAGTCTCTCCCTAGGGATCCCGCAGCACAGCTCAATGATTCCGGGCACAGAGCCGAGAAGGTAACCGCCCCCAGACTCTTCTTGTGCTTTTATCTCCTTACATTCCCCCCCTCTTTCTGCTTGCCATTCCACGGGCGAGATCTTCAGGAGTTCCTGTTGGCAATCTTCCAGTCCTTGCACAATCTGCTGCCAGATGAACTCGTCCTGATTGTAGCGAACAGGGGGTACACCAGCCGTTGAACGTTCAGAGCGTCTCAAACCAGCAGGGTCGGTGGTGTCAGCTGCTGTGGGAGGAGTCGAGGCTTCCTCCGATACGTTGGTAGAATCTGGCACCAGCCCTGTTCCTGGGTTCACTGGAAGAGATTCGGAGTCTTCCTCGTCTTCCACATCTACATTGATCACTGGCGCCGCCGGTGGGGGTGCTGGAGTCAATTGGACTAATTCAGGAGCTCGAGACAAACATGGACGCAACATATTCCCATGCAGCGTGCGGGTGGGAGTCCCTTCTTCTGTTTCGGGCTGGACCTCATAAATGGGACCCCCGTTGCCGAACCGCCGCTTCACTCGGTACGGCCTTTTCTCCCACCGGTACTCTAGTTTGTTGTGTGGGCGCTTTTCCCTCACTTAGACTCGGTCTCCAGGCCGCAGGGCTGTCCCCTTTTGAGGAGCTACCTGGGGATGCTCCAATTCTTGCAGCCGGTCCTGCACTAGATGTTGAATTTTCCGCAGCCGACGACAATGTTCTTGAACCCAGGAGTACACCCCTCTGTCTGTGGGTAGTCCTCCTCGGGTTCCAGCGCCAGCTCTGCCAGTCCCTTCCTGGGTCGGCCAAAGAACAGAGAGTAGGGGGTGAATCCGGTGGTGCTGTGTTTACGATTGTTATACGCCCACACCAATTCAGGGACGGACTCAGTCCACTTCGCCTTCTGGTCCTCCTCCAGGGTCCTTAGCATTTGAATCAGAGTGCGGTTAAATCTTTCACAAGCCCCATTCCCCTGTGGATGATAAGGGGTGGTCCGGGACTTATCGATTTTGTACAGCTGGTGCAGCTCCTCCATCACTCTTCCGAGGAAGCAGGCCCCTTGATCAGAATGAATGCGCTTGGGACACCCGACACGTACACCTGAATGAAGTGTTTGCAGATTGCGTGAGCCGCAGACTCGGCAGTCTGGTCCTGCGTGGGCGTCACTACGGCAAATTTAGTAAAGTGGTCTATCATCACTAAACAATGCTCATAACCTTGGTGTGCTGGTCCAATTGTCAAGTAATCTATTGCCAGTAGGTCCATGGGGCCAGAAGACCTCACCGTCTCTGTGGGAGCTCGTTGTTCTGGTGGTTTGACCAGCTCGCAACTTCTGCATTGCCGACATACTTTATCCACAGTGTTCCTTAAGTGGGGGTGATAAAAAAGGCGCTGTAACCACTGGAAAGTCTTTTCTGGACCAAAGTGTGCTCCTTTCTCGTGTGCTTCCTTAGCCACCTGGTCTATCATGGACGAGGGAATCACTGTCTGCCATACAAGACTGAGTTCTGTTTGCAGGAATACCTTCCGGTACAGGATACCATCCCGCAACTCGAGCCTCTCCCACTGGCGTAGCATCTTCAGTACTTCAGGTGACATGGACCTCCTCTCATGTCGATTGGGCATTTGTTCAGACACGACCCACCTTCTCAACTGAGCTAGCTCCGGATCCTCCTGCTGTACTCGGACCCACTCATCGCGAGGCTGCTCCAGCAAGTTCACACAGGCCTCTTCCTGTTCAATTTCCCGCGCCACTGCCACCGTCCTGGCAGTCTCTCCAAAACCTGGAACCTCTACATCTTCCAGTTCTTCATCCTGGCTGGGTGCTGGTTTGCGATAGTTTACTCGGGAGAGGGCATCCGCATGTACATTCTCAGCTCCTCTTTTATACGAAATTCTGTGTCGGAACTTGGCCATTCGGGCTACCCAATGTTGTTCTAGGGTGCCTAACTTGGCATTCTCGAGATGGGCCAACGGATTGTTATCGGTGCGTACATGAACTTCTGAGCCAGCCAGATATTCCGCGAACTTCTCAGTCATTGCCCACACCAGCGCCAACAACTCCAACTTGAATGAACTGTAGTTTTCTGGATTCCTTTCTGAGTCATGCAGAGACCGACTGGCGTATGCGATGACGCGCTCTTTCCTGTCCTGCATCTGTGACAGTACAGCCCCGAGGCCCTGCAGGCTCCCATCAGTGTGCAAGATGAACGGTTGTGTGAAGTCAGCGTAGGCCAGCACGGGGGCCTCCGTCAAAGCCTTCTTCAAAGCCAAGAATGCCTCCTCCTGATGCTTCCCCCACTGTATGTTCCTGTTTTTGGCGCAAGAGGGCACTCCCCTCAACAACTCCTGGAGTGGATTAGCAAGGCGGGTAAAGTCTTTTACAAAGCGTCTGAAGTATCCAGTGAGTCCCAGGAACGCACGCACATCTTTCACCGTTTTTGGAGTTGGCCACTCTTGTGCCGCAGCGATCTACTCCTGGGAAGGCCTCACCCCCTCAGCGGAGACAACATGTCCCAAGTATTCAATCTCGGTACGGAAGAGGTGGCATTTCTGGGGTTTCACTTTCAAGCCATACTTCTGTAGCCGACTCAGAACTTGCTCTAGTCTCTGCAGATGCTCCTCAAAGGTGGGGGCAAAGACGATGATATCATCCAAGTAGATCAAAGTGGCTTCAAAGTTCAGGTCTCCCAGACATCTCTCCATGAGTCGCTGAAATGTTCCTGGGGCGTTTGCTAGGCCGAAGGGCATCCGGTCGAACTCATACAGTCCCATTGGAAGGATGAAAGCCGTCTTGGCGCGGTCTTGCTCAGACATGGGCACCTGCCAGTAGCCGCTGGCCATGTCTAACGTGGAGAAATATCTGGCATTCCCTAGTGCCGTCAGGGTCTCCTCTATCCTGGGCAGTAGGTACAAGTCCCGCACTGTGCAAGCGTTGAGCCGCCGATAGTCCACACAGAACCGCAGGGACCCGTCTTTCTTTCTCACCAAGACGATAGGGGCAGCCCACGGGCTCTGACTCTCACGTATAACTCCCTTCTTCAGCATGTGTGTCAGCATTCCCTTCAACTCTTGGTACATCTGTGGGGGTATTTGGCGGTACCGTTCCCGGATTGGTGCCGCATCCCCTGTGGGTATCTCGTGGGTGATGGCCGTGGTACGTCCAAAGTCATCTTCATCTTTGGCGAACGCATCCTGAAATTTCCCCAATACAGCTTCTACCTGAGGTACCTGCTGCAGAGTAAGTTCCGAGAGCTCTGCCCTCATGCGTTCCAGTATTTGGCACCCTCCTTGCATTAATCTGGGGTCCGGAGCTGCCTCCGCCTTGACGGTCACCAGCCACGGGTCTTCTGGCCTTGCTGTCAGCTGTACCGCCTAAGTGGGGACCAACTCGTTTGGAAGGCCCAGGACTTGAGCGACTTCGCTTCTAGGGGGCAAAGTTGTATCTGTCTCCCACAAATTGATACAGCGCACAAGGACAGTTCCATCCCGCACGGTAGCCAGGGACCGTGCGACCAATATTCCTGACTGGTCGGCTTTGCTGGGCTCAATTTGGACTTCAACCCTCTCCAGCGGGATGCCAGCTCGTACAGGCAGGGGAAGCACTGTCTGCCCAGGGGGCAACACTCGATTGACGGAGGCGGGGGCGACGACTTTGCCGAGTTCCTTTCCGTCGCTGTATGCTTCCTGAACCTGGGTGGTCCGAATCAGTTGTTGGAAGACCCTTCTCTGGGGGGTTTGGTCGCTCCATTGTTGTAGGAACTGTTCCGGGGACTCATTGAAAATGAGGCTTCCGAGGTCTTTTAACACATTCATGCCCAGGGTCACGGTATGGTCTTTAGCTACCTCTCCATCCACCAGTACCACTCCTCTCCTCCCAAAGTCTTTTCTGCAGACTTCTATGTTCATCCATACCACCCCTGCGACCGGGATGGGCAAGTGATTGGCCGCCATAAGTTTGATCACAGGGCCCCATTCGGGCCGTAGCACCTCTGTGAAGTGATGGCGGAAATATCTCTCAGGCATGGTGGTCACTTGTGAGCCGGTGTCCATCAAGCATCGCACTGCTCTTCCATTGATTTCTGCCCAGACCAGAGGGCACATGGAAACAAGGCTGTGGGGACTTTTACTCCTCCTCCTCTGTTCTTCACGCTCTGAGCGGCGCCCCTCAAGCCCAGAGCCACCTAGTTTAAAGGAGGATGTGGGGATGGTCGGCTCCGCCGGGGACAACATCGAGCAATGTGGCCGGACTCTCCACAAGTGTAGCATGTAAGAGGGCTTCTCCTCCTGGTAGTTTCACCCTCCCTTTGGGGGGCAGCTTCTCTGTCTCGCACCAGAGGGCCTGGCCCCTCTGCCAGAGTTCTTCTGGTGGCCGCCATTTCTTCACGGACCTGTCTAATCTCCATTCTCAGGTCCTCCACCCACTGAGGAATATTGCCTGCGGTGGTGGTTACCTCCCCGCTCTGCACCCTTCCTACCAGCCCCGTCACTCCCTGTTCTTGTTCTCACACACGCGCCTCACTGCCAACCTCAGAGAAAGTCATGTCTGGCTTTACTCGCATGCGCTCTCGCAGTGCCTGTTTCATCATTGCGTCACGCAGTCCTGTCACTAGCTAATCTCTGAGCACCACATCAACTGACCCTACTCCTACACCGTCCTTTCATCTGATAGCAGTGTGAAGCTCTTGTAGGGCATTCATGAATTGGGTCACGGTCTCCCCCTCCCGTTGTACCCGGTGAAACAGTCGCATGCAAAGTTCCCCTACGTCAGTGGGGTCCCCATGCGTTTCCTCAAGTATGCGCAGCACTTTGTCCAGAGTATCTCTCTCCCGGGGGGACCTATGCATGACAGAATCCCGCGCCTCCCACTCCAGGGCCATCAATGCAATTTCTGCCTCCAGGGCTGGTGTCATGGGGTGCATACGCATCATTCCCCGGATACGCTCTGTCCAACTCCACATTACATTGTTCCCAGTGAACCTTGGCAAATTATTCAACATGGCTCCCAGGGAAATGCTAGACCTGGGAACTTCCCCAGCTGCTTGGTCTGCCCTGTCTGCGCTACCATGTGACATCCTGCCGACTACGCCAAATGTAATAGGATGCAGGTACTGAGTATGTCACCACGGAACAGACAGACCAACAGTTGAGGGGTTTAATAACAGGAATAAGGTTCTCCTCACAGGGAGGGAGCAATGCAAAATAACTAACAATAAAACAATGCAAAAATACGGGAGTTAAACAATATAACATAATTAAGCAGGATTCCTTGAGAAAAGAACACTTATCAGTCTGAAGATGACTTGCTTGGAGGGTCGTCTTCTCCAACGAAGGCGCCGAGAAACAGCGGCACTTGTCGTCCCTCTGTTGTCCGTGGGCAGAGTAGTGTCTGAGAGCCTGCTGCCTGGGGTTTCGGGAGTTAATGTGGTATGCACAGGCTCTGAGTCTTTAACTTTTACAGCACAACCAGGAAATCAATCGGGGCTCCGCACTGTTGTCTCTATACCAGGAAAACAGGGGCTCTGCACTGTTAAGTCTCTGTACCAGGAGTCAGGGGCTCTGTACTGTTAAGTCTCTGTACTGATACCGCGGGGACCAGGGTGTCGTAGTCTCTAAAACGGGTCTCAAAGCGCCCCTCTCCAGTCACAGCAGAGTCCGCTTTATGTACTCACGAGATACAGTCTTTCTGGGCAGTCTCTCTCTATTTGTCCTCAGACTGGGAGCTCTCTCTCTCTCTCTTCTGGAGCGCAGCTGCACCCTGCTCTGCACGCTGCTCTGCACGCTGCTCTGTCTCCTGCGTGCGTCCCTTTCCCGCCCTCTGGCTGCTTCGTTTCTGTCCCAGTCTATCAGTCTCTCCCTAGGGAACCCGCAGCACAGCTCAATGGTTCCGGGCACAGAGCCGAGAAGGTAACCGCCCCCAGACTCTTCTTGTGCTTTTAACTCCTTACACATCCTCCTCCGGTAACCCTTTTCTCAGCAGTATCCCTTCTCAGCAGCACCTATTATTATAGGACCACATTGAAGGGTACATCATGTCCCAACCTAAGGCATCTAAAAAGTCTAACTAGACTATGGCTATATTTTTTACTGAGTAAAGGAACAAAGTCCAGCTCACCATACCGACATTCCCCAGGTCTCGGAGCACGGAACCGCTGTGTCAGGGCGTGAACAAACAGGAAAAAAGGAGAAGATCCAGCTCAACGATATAGTGAAAAGTCCATAGTTTTATTTCACGTCGAAAATAGCATGGTGTAAGGACAAAACATCAGCATACAAAAGGGTTAAAAACCAAGATCAACGCGTTTCCGGTGACTAAGCACCCTTAATCATGATCAAGGGTGCTTAGTCACCGGAAACGCGTTGATAACTGTACTCTTTATGCAGCTTGAGGTGTCATACACATGAACACATCACAGCCTTCTGCATTATTGTAGTAATTAGTGCCAAGGACAGGATCAAGTCATGTCTCATAGTATTGCAAAATACTTTTCTATCATCATATTTTTTGTGATAAGGTATTACTATATTTCTTCTGTTGCCAAGATCCCTTTCTTTAATTCCTATGTTCTTTCCTCAGCTGAGGCTCTGATTATTCCTGTGACTAATGCGCCTGTGCAGCAGCCCAATGGACCCAACACAACAGCAGCATCAACTACAGGTGGGCTGCCGAATTCTCTCATATATTCCCTCATCAGTAACTATGATCGGACCTTGGTGATAACATAATTTCATGTTTTATTTTATCAACATAAGTGAGTCCAACAGTCAGCAGTACAGGACCAGTCCAGACAGTGAGCCAGTCTTCTACCACTACCAATGTGCCCACCTCTACAGTATCTACTACAAATGTCACATCAAAACCATCTACTACAGGTATGTTACCTTTATGAGCCATTTACATTTTCACATTACGTTTAATGAAAAAAATAAAATAAAAATGCATATCTGGAAACCATCAGTGAGGGGCTGTTGAAGGATCTAATAATTTTACTAGTCTTCCCTAATTAGTAATTGTCATGGGAAATTGTCCATGCTGTCAAGAGAAAATCTATCAGATTTCTTCATTACCACCTTACAACTGCTGATGTTATAATCCTTACTAATAAGCTAGAATTCACATTTGCATATATAGGCACTGTTAATATACTTACTGTATAATATACCTCTCCCTAAAGCTGCAGCCCCATTAACATTAGCCCATTAGCAACTGCAAGCTGGGTTTGGCAAGTTGAAATAGTTGAGTTAAGTGTGAATACCCTTGCAAGACAACATTTCTTAAATTTACAACTTGATCTTAGGGTACTGTCACACAGTGCAATTTTGATCGCTACGACGGCACGATCCGTGACGTCGCAGCGATCGTATGATTATCACTCCAGCGTCGTAGACTGCGGTCACACGTTGCAATCACGGCGCTGGAGTGATGCCGAAGTCCCCGGGTAACCAGGGTAAACATCGGGTTACTAAGCGCAGGGCCGCGCTTAGTAACCCAATGTTTACCCTGGTTACCAGTGTAAACGTAAAAAAAACAAACAGTACATACTTACATTCCGGTGTCTGTCCCCCGGCGTTCTGCTTCTCTCCACTGTGTAAGCACCATAGCCGGAAAGCACAGCGGTGACGTCAGACGTCACCGCTGTGCTCGCTTTCCGGCCGGCGCTCACAGTGCAGAGAAGCTGAGACGCCGGAGGACAGACACCGGAATGTAAGTATGTACTGTTTGGTTTTTTTACATTTACGCTGGTAACCAGGGTAAACATCGGGTTACTAAGCGCGGCCCTGCGCTTAGTTACCCGATGTTTACCCTGGTTACAAGCGAACACATCGCTGGATCGCTGTCACACACAACGATCCAGTGATGTCAGCGGGTGATCAAGCGACGAAAGAAAGTTCCAAACGATCTGCTACGACGTACGATTCTCAGCAGGATCCCTGATCGCTGCTGCATGTCAGACACTGCGATATCGTAACGATATCGCTAGAACGTCACGAATCGTACCGTCGTAGCGATCAAAATTGCACTGTGTGACAGTACCCTTAGGGATGTTTTCTCAGATGTGTCAACATCAACAAGTTTTAAACATTTTCTCATAGTAACTAAGCAAGTTAAGGACTCAGTTATTCTTTCCAAAGTGGACAGATGATTTCAGCAATATGGACTCTGTACCTATTGTACACCCTCCCATTTGATGCAGCCTATTTTGATACCTATATTGAGGCATATAGTTTACTATTAACTCTACTTTTCTCTTTCGCCTCATTGGGGGACACAGACCATGGGTGTATGCTTCTTGCCACTAGGAGGCTGACACTCACTAAGTTAACACAAAAAAAGTTAGCTCCTCCTCTGCAGTATACACCCTCGTGCTGGTTCCCAGAGAACCAGTTCTTGCTTAGTGTCCGTAGAAGGCACATGGGTCTGGTCTTCAGACTAAAAGCTCTTTATTATTTTATTTTTACATTGTTACCAATTTTTACATTTTTCCAAGTGGAATGAAGGGGTGACGGAACCTTTCAAGGTTTTGACTGCGGGGGCGCACAATCCTGCCTCAGCGCCAGGTGGCGCCGCAAATTTAGTCCCCGGCTTCGGCCCTGTGCTAGGCCGCAACCCCTATCTCCGCCCATGCAATGATACGATGTGGAGGCTCCGCCCACCAGTCCTGGCGCTTCTCACACAGCACGAGAAGCGCCTCTGAGATCTCGGGGGCCATCTTTATCCCCCCAGACCACCTCAGGACACACTAACTGCCATCATGAAGGAAAGGTCCTGGCAGCAAGTGTTCTCAGCGCAGGGGCCATGCAGTTGGAGAAACGCAGGAGCAGCGGGGACACAGACCTGGTTAAGGGAGTGCTGCTTTACACATCCTCCTGCTGTAACCCTTTTCTCAGCAGTATCCCTTCTCAGCAGCACCTATTATTATAGGACCACATTGAAGGGTACATCATGTCCCAGCCTAAGGCATCTAAAAAGTCTAACTAGACTATGGCTATATTTTTTACTTCATGCTCCTCCTGCCAGTCTGTGTTTCCTAAGGCCCAGAGTTCGCCGCTCTGCAATGCCTGTGACCCTAACTGCTCTCAGGAGCCCGCCACCAAGCCCAGTGTACCTAGTCCCCCTGAGTGGGCTTCGTCACTGTCTCAATCCATGTCTTCGCTGGCCAAAGTGATTGAATCCCTCCGTGATCCTTCGGGGGCCCGGAGGATTTGCAGGACTGATGGAGATGGATCCTCCCCAAGCCAGGAGCAGTCGGTTAGCAGGGTCCGAAAGCACTCTAGAAGCCGTCAGGCACCTAGAAAATGGATCCATAGCACGTCTCCTGAGCAGACACGTGCTTTGTCACCACAGAGCCTGTTTCTCGCTCTCCCTCTCCAGAGGTCAGTAGTGAACGCGAATCTGAGTGTGAATCTGATGGTTCCTTCTATCCGGATTCGCCAGATTTTCAGAGAACTCTTCTGTCCGTGCCGGATGGCTCATCCATCAAAAATCCCACAGACTGTCAGAGAGAAAGTTTGGCTCGCCCTGTCTTTGAGGCCTCAGGTTCGGCTCTCTATCCATCCTTTGCCACAGCATAGGTAGCTAAGGCAATGATTTTTTGGTCAGAGACCATAGCTACTTCACTTCAGAGCAGTAACTTTCCTCCAGAGGCGGCGCACCTTGCCAATCCAATTTCCCAGGCAGGCGATTACCTGGTACATGCATCCTTGGATGTGGCCAGTTGTGCTGCTCAGTCAGCAGCCAATGCCATCACTATCAGAAGGACATTATGGCTCAGGGAGTGGAAGGCGGACTCTGCATCAAAAAAGTCTCTCACCTCCCTTCTTTATCAAAGCGGTCACTTATTTAGAGAAAAAGATGAATCAGCTTATTTCCAATGTTATGGGAGGAAAGAGCAAATTCCTTCCCCAACAGAGACTTAGGCGTCCCTTTCAGAGACAGCAACAAATCCGTTTCCATTCATTTCACTCCACTCCAGGCTGTTCTCCACGAAGGGATGGAGGAGCTCAGGTCTCGTATAGACCTAACCAACGTTGGAAGTTCCGACCCAAGCCGTCGAGACCTAAAGGTCATAGGTCTCAGAAATTTTCCTCATGCTGACTACCAGTGCTATCTGGTCGACAACGGCAGAGTAGGTGGCTGCCTACTTGTCTTTCTTCAGGTCTGGCTTTCCGTCGTCTCAGATGAGTGGGTCTGAAATCTTGTGTCGTCTGCATACAAGATTAACTTTGCTACGTGCCCCCTTCACGTTTCTTTCCCTCCTGTCCTCTCTCTTCAGAGGCAAGGGCAAACACTTCCTCCCAGGCCATAGACACATTGCGTCACGATGGCGTCATTGTCCCCGTCCCAGAAAGCAAAAGGTTTCAGGGTTTGTATTCGAACCTTTTTGTCATCTCAAAGAAGGACGGAAAGGTAAGATCCATACTAGACCTCAAACTTCTAAACAAGTTTGTCAAGGTCCATCATTTCCACATGGAATCTCTGCACTCAGTTATCACTTCCCTGGAAGAGGGAGAATTCTTGGCCTCAGTCGACATCCGTGATGCTTACTTACATATTCCGATTTTGCCCCCTCACCAGAGATTCCTGCGCTTCGCCATTCGCAACCAGCATTTTCAATTCAAGGCCCTGCCCTTTGGCCTTGCTACTGCCCCCAGAGTGTTCACGAAGGTCAGCTGTTATGTCCATCCTGCACTCTCGGAGTGTGATCATTCTGCCCTATCTGGATGACCTGTTGATCAAGGGTCCATCTTTGCACAACTGCACGGAGTCAATTCGCATTACTTGCGATACCTTTTCTCGTCTGGGCTGGCTGATAAACTTAAGCAAATCCTCTTCTGTCCTAGCCCAACAGATTTCCTTTCTAGGAATGTCCCTGGACTTGTCTCAGGGGTTGGTAATTCTCCCTCCAGACAAAGTCTTAGCCCTTCAACAAGGAGCCTGAGCGCATCGTCAGTCTTCCCCTCACTCCATCCGGTTTGCAATGAGGGTACTAGGAAAGATGGTGGCTGCAATGGAAGCGGTCCATTTTGCCCAACTGCACCTTTGTCCCCTACAACATGTCCTTCTGGCAGTTAGAGACAGAAACCTGTTCTCTCTCGACCGCAGGTGCCACTTGTCCCTGCAAGTCAGACAGGCTCTCAGGTGGTGGACGTTGAACTCTTCCCTCAACCGGAGGAAGTCTACCTGTTCAATGGTTGGTGGTGACTACTGATGCCAGTCTTTTGGACTTGGGAGCATTCTTCCACTACCACACTACTCAAGGTCACTGGTCAGTTCACGAATCAAAGCTACCGATCAGTGTTCTGGAGATCCGTGCTATTCGGCTGGCCCTGCAACAGTTCCATCATCTTCTAGCAAGTCGCCCCATCCGTATTCAATCAGACAACGCGATGGCTGTGGCATACATCAATCATCAAGGGGGTACCTGCAGCAGGGCGGCCATGTCCGAGGTAACTCATTCTTCAATAGGCAGAGGACAACTACTCAGTGATCTCAGCGATGCATGTTCCAGGAGTGGAAAACTGGATGGCGGACTTCCTCAGCCATCAGGGTCTCACCTTGAGGGAGTTGGAGCTTATTCCGGAAGTCTTCAACCAGACCT